>NW_010136339.1:0-76303 GCF_000699245.1 Pterocles gutturalis | reverse complement strand
AGCACCTCCCCTGTGAGGACAGGGTGAGAGAATTGGGGTCATTCAGCATGGAGAAAAGAAGACTCCAGGGAGACCTAATAGCAGTCTACCAGTACCTGAAGGGGGCCTACAGGAGAGATGGGGAGGCACTCTTTATCAGGGAGTGTAGTGAGAGGACAAGCGGTAATGGGTATAAGCTGAAAGAGGGTAGATTTAGACTAGACATTAAGAAGAAATTTTTCACTGTGAGGGTGGTGAGACACTGGAACAGGTTGCCCAGGGAAGTTGTGGATTCCCCATCCCTGGAGGTGTTCAAGGCCAAGATGGATGAGGTTTTGAGCAACCTGGTCTAGAGGAGAGTGTCCCTGTCCATGGCAGGGGGGTTGGAACTTGATCATCTTTAAGGTCCTTTCCAACCCTAGCCGTTATATGATTCTATTATTTTATTTCTGTGCTTTCATTTTTCTCAGAGTGGAACAAGGAAATAAAAGTACTTTTTGAGAAAAATTGTTGTTTGCCAGTAGAATTCAGAAGTTTTCGATCAAAGCAATTTTGAATTAAAGAAATTCAGCCAGCTCTGCTTCAATATCCTTTTATCCACACATGCCTCAAATTATTATTTTCTTTTAGAGGAGAAGACCATAAAGATTTGTTATCCTCTTAACATAAAATGGAAAGACTGGCCTAATCCTCTCACTATCGAAGAGACAAAAACAGAAGCTTTGGCTCCTGAGATCCAAAGAAAAACTGACTAATAACTATTCAGTGCAAAATTTACTCATTTGGAGTGTTGCATGCCTTACCACCCTTCAGTCAACATCAAGTTCCATTATCACATGCACAATGAACTTGCAGCTGTGAACTGGTGATTGATCCTTTTTCCAAAGTTCTCCTTGCCACACTGGAATCATTAATGAAAGTAAAACAACTGATATCTCCAGCTAAATCTTGACACATTGTAAATATAATACAGCCTAAAGCTGAACAGGAGGATAGCACTGTAGCAGACAGTCAGAGAACAGAATTTGTGCATGAAATTGTGGGTGGTTTCTGCTCATTTGTTAAGAGAATTACATCTAGAAGGGGCACGGCCATTTGTGACTTCCCTTCAGCATGTTTATGCTTTATGCATGTGAATTGGTCCATTTGTGGTCCTTTGGACCACAGTTTTGACTTCTATGTCTAACAGTCACCGACCTGTGCACCTCAGACTTCACTATTCACACAAATCAGTTCCCCAGTCTTGGACACTTTAAAGATTCATCTGGACAGGGTGATGGGCTATCTTGTCTAGGCCATGCTTTTGCAAAGAAAGACTGGACCAGATGACCCTTGGGGTCCCTTCCAACCTGGTATTCTATGATTCTGTGAAAATAACATGGTTTTTAGCCTACAGATCTCTGTTTTGATAAATGAAACAGTTGCAGCCATTTTTTTCTTTCTTGATTTTCATTTTTAAGACTCAGTCAACATTCCTGAAGTTCCAGAGATGCATTGAACTGATGGAATTAAAGTAATATGGAACTAGAAGCCATATTGTTGTCTAGAAATTGGATTAGCATGAAAAATAGACCTTGCGCGATTAAGATACACTGCTTAAAAGGGTACTATTCTCTCTGCATCAGTCCTGTAAGGAATGACTGTGATCCAGTTTTTTGAATTACATGCTGAGAGAGCTTCTTTTCTTTGACCTCAGTAGGCTTCAAAAAGACTTTTTTTTTAGAAAATTATCTTTGGAAGACCAGAAATCATTCTGTACTGTCAACTCGATCAGATATGTTCAAACAACACTTAGCATAGTCCAGTGGCAAATTCAGTACCATAAATAGTAGTTATAGTTTAAAGAGCTATTTTTCAGTTTTCCCAGTTCACCCAGGTAGCCATCTATAGATATAGAGATCTCGTAATGTAACAGTAGGTACACCGAGCCAGAGTCATTTGCCAGATGCAAAATTTCCAACTTTCACATCTATAGCTTATAAAAATGACACAGACCTCTGCTATCTCTGTATCATTCCTTCTTTATTATGGTTTGCTGCCACTGTCAAGTAAGAATGGTTTTTTTTTTTTTTTTTTTTTTTTTGTTTCACTCTACTGACAGTTGAATAGATTGGGCTCCAGACAGTTTCTGTGGCTATACCTTCTGGCTTATCAGAAATGCTTTACTATGAGAGATCAAATGCGTGCCTAAATTCACTAACCAGTTAATTCTAGATTAAGAAATAAAATTGGACAATAGAAATTGGAAGAGTACTGAACAAATAATTTTCTATAAATGTAGGGGATAAATTTACATACATTATTTAACACATGGAGAAGAATCACGAAAATGACGAAGCTATAAGCTATATCAATTATGGCTAGTTTTGTTCTATACTGAAGGCCATGACATGGAGTAATAAGGAAGAGCTCAAGTTTGTTATTCTGACAAGATTACTCTTTTCTGGAAAAACATCTAACTGACAGTGTGCATATGGTCAAAAAGAGATGAGATAAATCATTAGTACTTCCGTAGGATATTCATCCTCAGGATCTCCTAGTGTTTTGCAAACTTTGATTAATTCTTGCGTTGCTTTAGGAAGATAGAAAATAAAATATTATCTCCAGATTGCCACCAACGCTGCATAGAAAAACTGTTTCCAAGTCAGGAGCTGAACCTAGACTTTCTGAGAGTTCCTGGTCTAGCAACTAGCTGAGCTCTCACAGCAATAGCAAAGCAAAGTTAAAAGTCCTGCAGGTGTCTGGTTGTACTTTATCGAAAAAGAACACAGAAGCTACAAAAAGTGGGACATGAATAAACTGCTGTCAAGGCCATTGGTTTCTGCATTTGTAAATTTTACTTCAGACTCCCTTTATCTAAAACTTTAAAGCCATTTAAAACTCTGAACTTTGGTTTTGAATTCCTCTGTTTAATACATAAATTTATCTATTTTGTGGGATAGTGACAAAGGAGATTGCACTGTTTTCATTGTCAGCTGCCAAGAACTTTCTTAGCTGTGAGATTCAGGCTATAAAGTTGTGGCTGTTATTTTTTTTAATGCTTTCAGAGCTCAAATAAAAAGAGAGTAAAACCCTATTAGCGTAACATTTATTGTTTCAGGTTCTTTCACCTACTACTCCCTTTCAAATCAGCACAGGCTCAGACTTGAGAGAGAATTTTCCTTTTAGATTTATTTTGCTGATTAGCATTCAGGCATTATATTCATTATATTTTGAGGCTGAATTCTGACAGTAGGTGTACTTGCTAAAATTCTGAGCTTTGTTCTAATGAAGAATTTACTCCAGCCACAATGTGCATGAAATACTCTCAATTCTTTACTCAACTAATCATAAGATGCTTTGACAGAACTGTGTTTCACAGGACTGAGATCTGGACTTAATATACCAGGACCTATGAAGCAAAGCACTCCTGGTGAGATCCCATATATTTCAAAGGTGGCAAAATTTATTCTTTTTCTTTCGCAGATATTCCTGCACAGATTTTTAGTAGAGTTGTATGATTTAATAATTTTTTCCTCGCCCTTATTTTCACTAGACTTTTTAAAAATAGATCTCATTTTACACAGTTGTTTTCCTTTAACCACTTATTGACACACTAGCATAAAATCTGTTCCAAGTACTTATGAACTTGATCAGGATTTGATGGCACCTGGCAAGCAGCCCTGGAGTTCAACAGTTTTCCGGGTGATAATTAACATTTTATCACATGAATCTCAGTTAAATTATCTATTTTTGGCCTGTGGAATTTTTCACAGAAAATTCCATCATTACATCTGATCTGGCTTCTGTAAATACCAGTGTGGACTACTGAGAGAAGACAAGCCTCCATCTGATTGTGTGTTGGCCCAGCTGGTGCTGTTTTGCAATTACAATAGCCAGCCTAATGGAGTGAGGTGCTTTCCTAAGAAGGGGTTAGTGTCAACGTACAGACGTGGTTAGTCTACATTTAAAAACCACACAGTTTTACAAAAGTAAGGATTTAAACCTAAAAGTCATTGTAATTCAGACCTTTGTAAATGGCCAGGTGAGAGAACCTGGCAGCACTCCTTGCCATTTGCATATTCCATGGCTGCTTTCTCTTTGGGTTGCTTGCAGAGGTTTTGTAAAGTGTTTGGAACATTATTCCCATGTGTAGGCAACTGCTGTTGATTGCTTATGCAAAGCACGTTAAACAGATGTACTTTTTAAATACACTATGTGATTCTTGCTTAATCGTCAATTTTAATCCATGAATTCACTCAGGAAAGTTGTTGTAATTTTCTTGATTCTAGCAGAGACCACGATGTACATGAGACATTGTCTCCTTTCTGAGAAGGCAATTCTACCCTTAGTTTGTCGGTGCTTGATTATTAATTTTTAAATATCATTTAAGTGGAAGGTTCCCTGGAGTGTCAGCAATGTTTTCTCATCTTAGGGACATCTGCTGTCTGTCTTACTTCTACGTGTGTAATCTATGGTGTATTTTTCACCTGTTTCTTCCCACTAATGTACTCTTTAGCTATGCTGCTTTAGGCAGAACATTTGAAAATGTGGAGGATGTGTCAGTGGGTTGGCAGAATCAGGTATTTGCACAATGTTGTTTTTCTGTTAATCTGTAGTTTGACAAATATTCTATTTATATTCAATAGTGCCTTTGCATAATAAAATGTGTCTATACATATGTACATATTTTTTGGCTAAATGGAATACAGAATAAAGGTAGGATTTATGAATGGTGCCAGACTTTTTTAATGCAATGTGAAATATTCTGTAGCTAATAAATATAAACAGTTCCATTATAACACATTAACCACTCAACAATCTACCAGGAGGAGAGGCGGGTACCTATGTATGTATTATATTATAAATACACCCCCTTGTCTCTTCTATTTCAAGCTTAAACTAGAAATCAATCCCCAAACTGCTAACAGGCAGGCAGGCACACAGCAATTGCTGTACCAAGACAGAGCAACCAAAGGACTTACTCATTGTAGGTGGGTTCAGATGCTGGAGAAGCACGTATTAACTTTTCATCAAGGACAAATTGCCTGGTAACATAATGTTGAGGACTAGGAAAGAACAGATTTTAATTAGTTTATAGTCTGAAATAACACCCCTGGAAACTGAGTAGCCACAGTCCTTCTGCGCTTGTGAGATTATTTTTGTTGCTCATCTTTGGACCTGTGTCTATTTCTAATACAGTTTCTTTAAGAAGGAAAGTGAAGTGAACAGAATATTTTTGATGAGACTACTATTAATGTGATAAAATTTTATCATTATTCTTGAATCCTTTCTTCAGTGGTTACCAGGCAGAAGAAGATGTCTTGGGAAGTTGCACTCTGCAAGCTGGACCTCTACAAGAATCCAGATTTAAAAGTAAAACTTTAAACTGCTGTTCAACCCTTTTTTTTTTTTTTTCTTTTTTTTCAAATCACAATCATTTCTGCCATTTGGCTCACTCTGCAGTCCCACAGGCTCTGGGATGGAAGAAGGAACAGGAGTGACTGACTGGAAGCTGTGGGAAACAAAACAGTAAGTGGAAGGAACGTAAAGGGAAGGTAGTTCTTAAGCTGAAGAAACTCTGAAAACCCCTGCAAACAAGCTTAATTTCTGATCAAAGTTTTCATGAAACTAAATTATTCATCTACCTAATCATGCTGCTCTGGCGATGACAGAATATTTTGTGATTTTTTAATTAACATTGGTTGGAAAGAGACACAAGACTGTGGATGAAGTAACAGACAGAAAGAGAAAGTGTCTTCGAGGAGACAGGTGTGGCTGAAATTACTGCCCCATTTCTTAATGCTCCTGGGGACAAAAAGAGCAGCCTCAGGGAAATTATGCTGCCTAGTTGATTACCAGTTATATGGTGAATGCTGATAGCTTCTGCTTCTTATTCAAAACAGTATCAGTGTAATGACAATTGTTACTGGATGTTTTTTCCGCTTCATATTCATCTTAAGGCAACACTCACCTCTCCATTACTTGTTTACAAACTAGTAAATGGGAAGGAATTGTCGTAGAATTGTAAGCAATCAGCAAGTGGTGGGGAGGGGGAATAGTTTCTTGGCCTTCACTGTGCATGCATACACAGGCCTATAAAACAGTAAAATCAACCTCATTAAATTAACATGTCAGCTTATTGCTGGGCATTTCTGGGTAGTGAAAAGGGATGGGTCCAGTTTTGATTGATTCCCACTTAAAAAGCGTGAAAAAAATGAGTGATGTTGATGGAAGCACTCAACAAGAAATCTGAGAAACTAAACTGGACTACAGAGGTCTCAATGAGTGATACTTCCCTACTCAACAGCAGTGATTTTAAGCAAACAACTTTTCAGGACAAGAAAGAGGGAAAGCAGTGGAGAAGGTGGGAAAAAAGGTAAAATACTGATATGGAAAACCTGATGGGCAATTCTTTGCCTTGGCCTGAGTGCACTGGTTATAATCCCAAGTCAGTCTTCCTCCATTTGAGAGATGCTTGGAGTTAGCTGCCATCTTCTTCCAGCAGGTATGACCTAATCACAATTTGCAGTCTGTGCTCAGGAACCCCAGGTTTTAGGCAGCCCCAATTTATCATTAACAAAGGATGCAGAGGTTATGATCCCTGCTGTACCTGGACCACAATTCAAGTGCCTCATCAAGACTGGTGAAGCTGATGACCTCAGCCTGAAGATCTTTCACCCCAGTCTTTTGTTAAATGCTGTCACCACTCCCACGTTTCATTGGACCAACTTTTCCATCAGCTCCAGCAGCATTTTTGGGTCTGTTAGACAGACTGAATGCATTATAGATTTCCTTTGCTAGATATTTTCATTGAGACTTTACCCACAGGAGACAGGCTTTTTCTCCCTTCTCTGGTCTCACAAGGCTCTGTGCCTTGTCACTGATGGTCAGGGTGTTGTTTTCTGCATGCACAACAAAAACAACTCTCTGGCCGATGCAATTTTTAATATGCATACAAGTGTTCAAGACATCTCAGATTTAGAAATACATTTGTGTAGTGGGTTTTGTTGGCTTTTTTTAAACAAAACTTCCCAATTCTTGCATAGCATATAGGCAAAGGAGTCTTGGCCTCTCTGACCACATCTTCTCACTCTTCAAGAAGGTAATTAGGAGAGGAAAGGAAAGAAAGATGAAAAGAAGTTTGAGTGTGCAATGAGAAGGAAGTACAGCATCTATAATGTCCAGTTAGGCATAGGAAAGGAAGACTGGAGCAAAGAGCCAGGTCATTGTCACAGGGAAGAAAAGTTGCAGTCTAAAAAAGCAAAAAATTCCATTCTGTAGGAGGCGATGCACACTAAAAATTGCTGCTATTGCCCAACTTCAGTTCCTAGCTGATTTTGTTCTACCAGTTTTGGTAAAGACATTAGGAAACTGCCATTGCTCTCAGTATCCCAAACCAGAGACTCATGTACAGATATGCCCTGGTTTTGGTATTGTTTTTGTACCTCCTGAACTGACAGTCATACCTCTGGTTCCTTCCAGTTCTGATCCAGAGACAGCACACGCCTTAAATTAGACTTCCATTTATCTTAGTTACCTTGATTTATGCAGCATTCTGTGGAACATTCATCATACAGCTAATCTTGAGTAACCTTGAGTAATATTTTAATCTTGCTGCCCCTAATTTTACCTTTTATTTTCTCAGCCTTAGCCTTGAAGACTTTTCTTTTTGCCCTTGAAAAAATACCTGTAAAAGCTTGGGGGATATCTCATACTTTCCTCCCAGTTTTTTCCTCCAGACTCTTTCCTTCTCCTTATCAGTCTCTTTCCACACCACAGTTAAAACTGCTGGAAGCTTTGGGGTGTGTAAAGGGGCACCTCACTGGTGTGATAGTGACTGCCTGCAAAATCTTTGGGCTAATTTCACAGCACAAAGTGTTAAACTATTGATTCTTTCCGGTTCTTAATATATGCTTTATTCAATTTGGGGTTATGGAGATATTTTTATTATGAATTTTATTTTGCTTATCTAGAAAAACTTCATGTTTAAAACTTTGTTAAATTGTTTGCAAACACTTCTTGGGTGCTTCTAGACCAAATTTTTAGCAAAGGCATCAAAAGTACCTCCCAGCCATTCTATTCCAGATCCTTTTCTTCAGGGACTAGGTCTTCTTTATTTAAAGTTTAATACTTTTTAAACCTCAGTCATGTCCTCTGTTATCATTCTCCCACACTCCCATGACCTGTGAGCTTCTGAGGGCACATCATTAGCCAGGCTTCTTCCCAGCCAGATCCTCTAGACTGCATTCTGTAGACTCTCCTTCCTTTCAGAGCCAAATATTATAAACTAGGTTCTTTCCATATCCAGGCTCTCTGGCACGAGCTCTGCAGTAATCCCTGGCAGCAGACCTACTAGCCTTTTCTCAAAGCTCTCTTCTGCTCTGGGGCCACATAAGCCTGAAATGAAGCCTGCCTCCCTCAGAAATGCGTCATTCCACTCAATCTCAATGATTTACACTGATTGAGTAGAAGAGTACTCTCAATCCTATCAATAGTTTTGCATTCCTTCCTGTATTTCTTTTCTTCTCCCTGTACATGATTAATTTTATTTAGAAAAAAAAAACAAACCCTGGAACAATTAAAAGAATTGCTCTGCATTTAGTTAGCAAGTTTATGCAAACTGAAGCCTGAAAAGTTCAGAGGCCATGCCAAAAATTTATTCTGTGACTCAACATAACATGTGAGGATCTGAAAGTTCTCCAAACAGCAAGTGATTTCCCAAGCCATACTCTATGCACAGTAATGGAGAGTGTATTAAGAACAGAATTGCAGCTTTAATGCGTTTCGTGTCTTGACTGCTGCACAGTTTAGTCCTCTAATCTGAAAAATAGCCACAGACAGCCAAATTTTGTAGTTCTTACCATCTCTATGAAGACAATGGATAACAGATTAGAATGGGACTTGTTGTCTTTCCTTTCTCTTGAGCTCACTTCTGAGCACTTAATGAATCCATCTCGAAGACAGGAAACATGCAGTTTTGTTCCTTCCGTGCTGATAAGTTCCTGCTTTGGGCTTCTGACGAAAACAAAAGAGGTAGGAAAGTTTTTATTGTGAGATTTCCCACAGAAGTATTTTATGTAGGCTGGGATGCTTGCCAGCAGTACAATATACAACAGATACCACTCCTTGGTTAAAGGCCTGAATATGTTACTGATGACTGACTGTTTCTAACATGTAACGTATGCTAAGGGATGCATATGAAGTAAAAAGGATGTTCTTGTACCAGTTTCCCAGGAACAGGTTCCCAGTATATATTTACTTCCCAGGTAACCACCACTGCACCTGGTACATTCATGGGTAACTGTAGCAAAGAAGAAACTTGACAGTGATGACCTCACTTCCCAGCCATGGGACACATCTTCCTGATTGTGAATGAGATATGTCGGTGGAATTGCACAGAGAGATTTGTCTGGGCAGCAGTCTTTTATGGGCTGCAATCTGCAGAGACGGAAATCCAATACGTGCTGAATTCACGTGTGTCTATACAATACTTCTGAACATTGCAGAAGGTCTCCTAGTGGGAAGAAGGAAACAGTGTTCCTAGGGGCATTCTAGTAGTCATAAAAAGCACCACTCCCCCAAAGTTGTCTTGTTCTAGTGCAAGCCACTGCACTCACTTGCCTTCTGCCTCGTAACTTGGGAAAGTGATTGTTCCTTGCTTCCAAATGCATTAGGTAGAGTCAGATTCATATTTTAACTGTCAAATGTAATCAAACAGGAAAAGTAAATCTCAAGAATTTCCAAGTGTCTGTTGGGGAAAACTTGAGTTTTTTTAATGTTTTCCCTCATTTTCAAAAAGTCCATTCGGGGTGGGGGGGGGGAGAAGTAAAAAAAAAAAAGTAAAAAAAAGGGTACTGGAAATCCTGAATTTTCTGGGAGAAAAGCTCCTACACAAATACTGCCTGGGTTTCTCCTGGGATAAAGCAAGTAAACAAAAACTTCTTTGTGGCCCAAATTTTAGTGTATTTTTAAGAGGAGAATTTCTATTTGAGAATGGTTATACATTTAAGAAACATACAAGATTGGTCAAATAGTGCTTTGACCAACAATGTTGTATCATCTTTTTGGAAAAGACCTCCTTTTATTTCAGGTAGTTCAGAAGTAGTATTAAATATTAAGAGAACTTAAATGGCTGTTTAGGAAACACAACCTTTGAATAGAAAACATCACTAACCTTATAAACTGGATCAGTTTGACTATGAAAAAAGTGGATTTATATTCTTTGCAGAAGAGATGAAAGACATTTGAACTGTTCATCAATTATTAAGTAGTACTGAATATGGCAAAAATTTACCATCTCACTGTGTGATAGATAGTTGGATAAATCCACCTTATTTTTTTTGTCTTTTAATCCACAGGAGTTATGCTCTTTGCGTCCAATAATTGTCAGCCTGATCAGAAAGAAAAACTATGCCACAGTCACAGAGCTACAATGAATAATTTCATGACTTTCATATCTCCTGAATGTGCCAGAGGGTTATTGCTCTTTCCTAGTAGTGAGTAGTACTCAATCAAATAAGCTGGGCAAAAGTAAAAATCTGCTATACAACTAAGCAAGAAAATTCTGCCACTTCCAGTGACCTCTGAATTACTGATGAATTATTCCGTTCATTTCACAATGCCAATAGCATGGTGTGTTGCTAAAAAGCTGTTGAACCTAAATAAAGATATGCATTTACTGTAAACCTAAAAATATGTATTTAGGTTTACATTGACACTTATGTTCAGTGTAAATGACTTTTCCATAAAAAGTGAAATCATGCAAACAAAAATACAAATGTATGATGTGAAAAAGCAGTAATTTCTATACTGTTATGGGACACTGGTTATTGAGATGCTGGGGAGTGCTCATATACAGTGATTCTAGGAAGCTGAGATTCTGTCATAACAGTTTGTGTCAGCTGTTGATGGTGTAATGAAAGGATGTGTTGTATGGGTGTCATATGGGAGATGGCAGTGATGGAACAGTTACTGATTCAGCTCCATTGATTTTGGCAGGAATCTTCCTGACACAGAGCTTGATTTTGAAGGATGCTGAACTACTCTCTTATTACCCCACTGGATGGGGTCTCAAGAGTTTCACCTGAGACTATTCGTTATTGATTTTAAGTCTGCTTGTTGTAACATGTATCACACTAATCTTGTGGGGTGAAGTTAGTGGAGCAGCACCATTCACATCCAAAGAAGAGCAACGAAGCTGGTGAAGGGTCTAGAGAGCAAGTGTTATGAGGAGTGGCTGAGAGAACTGGGGTTGTTTAGCCTGGAGAAAAGGAGGCTGAGGGGAAAACTTATTGCTCTACAACTACCTGAAAGGAGGTTGTAGCAAGGTGGGCGTCAGTCTTTTTTCCTAAGTAACAATTGATAAGACAAGAGGAAACAGCCTCAAGTTACGCCAGGGGAGGTTTAGATTAGATATTAGGAAAAATCTCTTCACCAAAAGGGTTGTCAAGAATTGGAACAGGCTGCCCAGCGAAGCAGTTGAATCACCATCCCGGTGGTACTTAAAAGACGTGCAGGTGTGGCGCTTAGGGACATGGTTTAGTGGCAGACTCAGCAGTGTGAGGTTAATGGTTGGACCAAATGATCTTAAGGGTCTTTTCCAACCTAAATGATTCAATTATTCTATTCTGCAGCAGACATGATGGCCACGTGCACATTGTAGATTGGGTGCATTTGTGGTACAATCCATTTGCAGCAGTTGTGGGCAAGCCAGTCTCCCAGGTTCACAGCCTGGCCACACACAGGAACAGGGCCTAACCAGGCATCTCTTCCAAAAGGTCTTGTCTTCTTAGGGACCGGAAGATGAGAGCTGCAGGATGCATGGCACACACTGCCTGTGTGCCTGACACGTGATTCTCTATGCACCAGCAATACATAGCCTGGAAAACAATTGGACATGAAAAGGACTGAAGATTTCTAACTCACTTTAAACAGACTGTTGCTCTTCTGTGAGGAAACTGAAGTGAAAAAAACCTCTCTATGACTCCAGCATGTTTCCATGAGAGGTAGTGTTTTGTATCTTTATGTCACATTTTATATGTTTAAGATAGCATATTTAAGGTACCAAAAGCCAAAAATAAACCCTGGAACTAATTGCTGAAATTAAAATAGCAGCCAGGAACTATCTTTGGGTTGGAAAAAGACATACATATATGTAACATAAAATGTATTTTTTTTTATATGCTTGTATACGCCATTTCCATAAAGTCAATCCCACTTATTTAGCATGTGTATATGAGTTTGTGTGTGTATAACCCTGTGGAAGAACGGCTCAGTGAGCAGGGACATCGGTATGTGCACAATCCAAACTTCGATAAAGAGGCCTGAGAGTCCTTGGGACTCTCCTCAAAAACAGCAAAGGAAAAGAGTAAAAGAACTGGTAAACAGCAGGGGGGAGAAAGGCTCAGGGATGGGAAAGAGAGGGGTATGCAAATGAACTGCATGCCAAGAGGGCAAGAACCAATGACCACTGGCTGCTGCTGCGTGCACACTGCGTGCACGCAGGTAACAAACCAATCATGTTAGAAAGCAAACGCATGCAAGGCTTGGAATGCTATATATTCCCCCCGAACCCTGAATAAAGTGAACAAGAATCTTAACTCATATTGAGTGTTGTCTTGATTGCGGCCAGCTCTTTGCAACATAACCCTACCAGAACAAGTATTTGCTAAATAGTTTTACTATAGTTATGCAGCGAAAGATTAGTTTCTATCATGTTCATTCTGTAATTATTTGTCTACCCCAAGATGTTTTTTTAAATATTAGAATTTCATGTTCCTGAGCACTACTCTAAGTTATCTGACACACTCACAATGGATCATGTCTGTCTTTATAGTCATGCATCAGTGCTACTGCAACTCTTTATATTAAAATTGGTTTCAATCTCCAGATATTTTTTAATGTTCCTTTACTTTGGGACTCTAATGTAGTTTCCTGTAAGCATCTAAAAAAGAAAAAAGAGAAAAAAGAGAAAAAATTAAAAAAAGGAAAAAAAAGCTAGCTGAAAAATTAATACCATTTCCATCTCCTCCCTTACTGCAATTAACTGGTTTTGGCTGTGACAGATTAACTTTCTTCATTGTAGCTACTGTGAGGCTATGTTTTGGATTTGTGTTGAGAAGAAGGCTGATAACATACTGATGCTTGTAGCTGCTGCCAGGACAGTCAAGGACGTTTCCACTTTCCCATGTTTTGCAGCGTGTGCAGGTTCAGGAGAAGTTAGGAGGGAGCATAGTCCACAATTACTGGCTTAGGATTTGACCTTAGGTTTAGTATTGAGACCCAAATTAGCCAATGGCACATTCTATATCACGCACATCATGCATCAATGAGGATCTGTCCAGAAGCTTTTCCTCTCTCTCTCTCTCTGGGTTGTCTCTCTCACTTCCTCGGTTGACTCTAGCTCTCTGGGACTCTCGGGCTCTTATCTCTTTTCTGGGATTGCAGTTTTGAGACTCTCACTGCTCTGGGATCTTTAGCCAGGAATGGGCTGACCTTTGCTTGTCAGGTGGTGAGCAGTTGCACTGTGTAACACTAATTTGTATATTTGTACATTTGTATATATTACTATTGTTATCATTATTATTTTCAGTTTTATTGTAGTTTAGGGGTTTTTTTCTAGTTAGTTAGTTATAAATTGTTTTTATCTCAACCCATGAGTCTCTTTTCCCTTCATCCCTTTAATTGTCTCCCCCATTTCCACAAGGGAGAAGGAGGATGGTGAGTGAGCGGCAGCCGTTTGCTGCTAGCTGGGTTCAAACCATGACAGTGTGGTAAAAAAGTTTGGAAGGCAACCCTGCAAGAAGATGGGATTCTAGCACTTCCCAGAGCAGGGAGTGGCATGAGGCAAGGGGATGCCATATGGCCTGATGTCCCCAGTGGTGCAGCACTGACCCACCTCACAACACCCTGCTTACCTTCAACCTATCAGAGCCCCTCATCAACCACTAGGACAAAATGGAGAATAGGATCAATTTCTCTCATTTGCATACATGACACATCTGTGGACACAGCTGGGTTAGCTTCCATCACAAGTGGGGGGAAAAAGAAAAGAACAGATAAGAACAGATAAAACTTTTTTTCTTTTTTTTTTTTTTTTTTTTTTTTTTACTTCTGAGCTTGAAAAATAACATCTTCAATTGTTAAGATAGTTTGGGTAAGAATGTTATAGTGATTTTTTTTTTGTTCTGTCTTGAACCTGACTTCAACCCCAGACAAGACAGCCCCAATGCCATTTGGTAGCCCCACACTGGGGCTAGAAATCTTTGTAAAATTTAGGAGCTTTAGGGAGTAGTGGGAGTAGCATGCAAGACTCAGCAGGCCTCCTGATCCTTTTAATTGACAGATCATAAGTCACCTAATATTTCCAGAAGCCATGATCTGCAGAAGATACAGAAAAAAGGGGAAAAACAGGAACAGGAAAATAGGGAATGCTCTCTGACAGCTCATAACTCTGGACTGTAGCAAAGTCCTGCACCCAGTTCCACCAGGTACCTGCATGGGTGCCTAATTCAAACACCTGACTTTACTTAACGGCCATGAACAATGCTCCACATGCTCTCGGTGCAAAGTACTTTAACGTACCTTGGCAGAATTTGGTTCCTCACCACAATCAAATCCAACAAGTCCCAAACTGCTTGTGCTGAAGTCAACTGGAACAGTTAATCCCATCCTCCAAAAGAAATACCAAAAGAAGACCTATTTCAGATGTTACTGAAAATCAGCCGGTGTGTGATTTGCTGCTTTCACATTACAATTGAGCTTTTCACTGTAATATATTTCATACATGGATTCTTCTGCCAGTGTGATTTTTTGCTAAGAACAAAAAAAAAAAAAAATCTGACATTCTCAATTGGGTATTAAATGAAAGCAATTTGGAACTAATAATTTTTATATAATAAGAGGAAATTAAAATGACAACTGAGCATTTCTTCCTCATAAAGTTTCAGCCACAATGGTGTTTCTGCAGAATATTACATTATGTATCGACTGCAATGTTTACAAAATCCTTCTTAACCTCACTTGTTTCCAAATAACCAGAAAACAGTGGTTGTCAGACCAGAAACAAAACACCGTTGTTTTATGCTAAGCAAAAATAAATTGTCTTAATGAAAATGAAATAAAAACAACTTGAACAAAAATGCACAGAGTAATATTTGGGGGAAAGAAGGACAAAAATTAAAGCACAGACTAAAATGTCTGGCAGACTATACTAACCATGAAGCAAAGGAAGAATTTGGAGGGACACTTCTGCATCTCTTCTGCTGTCATTATTTTGCTATGTGAGAATGACTATTTTATGGAGCAAGGAGTTAGCACTGAGTGAATAATACCTGGATAAAAATTTCCCCCTTGTAGTGGGTAGGACTGGTGGTTAGGACACTCACCCGGATTCAGGCCATATTCCCGTGGACGCTGAAGTCTGACAGTGTTGACAGGAATACCCGAGAGCTCCTTCTCAGAAAAATCTCCCCAAGGGGGCATTTCACAGGAGGGAGGAGATGCAGATTTGAAGCCCCTCAGAGAGTGGAGAGACAGAATTGAGGATCCCCTGCGCCCTGGGGAACATCCCCACCCCTTAAGTATTAAGCAAAAGGCTGAGAACAATGACACCATCTTCTAACCTCTGCATTCAGTTACAATAGCAAATACAGGCTAAATGGGAGTTGTCTTTCTGACAGGTTTAGGGACAACTGAACCCACATAGCTTGGTTAACTATCGTAGGCCAAAAGTATAAACACATTTCATGGGTCTGACTGGCATAAATTACACTTGCTGGGTGTGTGGGGGATTGGATGTGCGCCAATTCATCCTGAAGGTTGTTTACTGATGTGTTAGAGCCTTTTATCAGATCAATTATTTATACTCTCAGCTGGAGGAAAAAATAATTGTGAGTAAATGCTTACCAACCATTGAGACAGTTTAAAAAAAAAATTAACAAGCTTGGATCCAAACAAAACCCCAATCTATCTTCAAATTATTCTACGGATTTATTAGTGTGCTCAGAAAATTATTTTGTAGAAACTGCTGTTGCATTTCTTTAATTAGACAAAAATATGTGCCACCAAGAATTTGCACACTCCCTACTCCTTAATTCTACTAATAAAAACCAAAAGTAACAACAAATCTATCCAGAATCCTTTTCCCATCACTAATAATAAAGATGACGTGTGTTAGCTAGCTTAAATTAAGAAATAAAAAGCCGATCTTGCAGTTAAACACAGACAGTGTAAGTTTCTGCCTGTAGGCAGTACTTCCATGGGAATGTACAGGTTTGGAAAAAAAAAACAAAAAACACCTGCTATACACTAATTAATTAACGATAAAGTAAAAAGCAAAGGCAATGTCTTTAACAAAAAGGGAAAACCTCTAGTAAATGTTAACAAAATCATAGCTTCACAGTCTTTTATGATTTAAATTATTAACTAAGAACAGAATTTTCAAAGCTGATGGTCAATTTTGAAGAGGTTTTTTCATGTTTCTCCTTCCCATCAAATGATTTTTGGGGTCTTCTTAATTTCTAAAAAAGAAAAAGGTATTAATCTGAAATGCCTAAATGCAAACTCATCTAGCCAGATATAGAAATGTAAGTCAAAAGAGCACATCATTCTTTAGTGTTTTGAAAGACAAAATGTAGTTTCAGACAAAAATTAGTAACACAAGTAAGTTTTTGGTGGAGTTTTGGGAAAATAGGGAGAAAATGTCTTTCCAATTAAACATAGAAAAACCCATCACTCCAAGAAAAATGCTGTTGAAATATAGATACTCCATGTCATGACATGTAATTGTGGGCTTGAATAGGAGCTGTCAAAACAAGCCAAGTACTCAATTCTGTCTTCTTCCCTACAGTGCACATTCCACTAAAATACTTTGGACCATATTTTTTTCCTCCTTCATTTTTTAGATTTTTGTAAAGTAGATCGTATTTCAGAGAAGATGAAGTATCCTGGCCAGTCCTCTAGTGACAACTGTCTAGTAGCCTAATAGTACAGCAGTAAGAATCAAACCTGTATATTTATTAAACCAATTTTTAAATTTTCTCCGTCTAAAACCTCTTCTAAGCATTGAATAACAATTCCTGTTTTATAAAATTCAAACTTGAAAAAGCTCACAGTCCTGTATGACTCCACTCACATTTTGATCCCTTTTACTTTGATACGGATCAGAGACTAATCTACACCCTAAACTAAGAGAAGAAAATGTCTCAATTTTACCATTTGGGACTGATGCTTGCCCTCTATTTCTGCGTAAGCTATTTTTCCAACAGATTTTTATTTAGCTTATGAAAAGTTATAATATTTGTAAGTTATTTGAACTTTTCAGTACAGGACTCTGTATGTAACTCCTATTCTGCTGCACTCACAGTTCCATTGAAATTAGGGTTCTTCCGAGAACAAAAATGCATAGGCTTTCAATTTGAAGATCATTAGAAGATTTCAAACACAGCATTGCTATTCCCAGGGGGAGTGGGCAATTTTTTGGTAATGTTGCAGAATGCCATAAAATCAGGCCCGCAAAAAATAAAAATAAAAACAAAAATATATTAGGTATAAAATAAGCGTCCCCAAGCCAGAAGCCAAGGAACTACGAACATGAGTATGGACTAAAACTGCACAGGAGAACTGTTAATTTGAAAATTAAATTGCTGTGTTGAAAAGGCAAAATATTTATTTTCCTTGAAGAACACATGGATACAAATTTCGGTTTGGCACAGAAGATGAGAATAATGTATAAGAGAGGTGCAGTGATATTAATCTTCCAGCTGAGAGGAATGTTATTGCATGCCCAAATGTGACAGTTTCTTTTGCAGAGAACAGCAAAAGTCTTTTGCTAAAGGACGTTCGCTGTTTTTCCCTCCTTAACTGAGAATGCTTTAGAGGAGGAGACAACTCAATTTGCTTCTTCAAATAAGTTTTTTACCTCATATGATTTAAATAACAATTCTAATTCAGATCCTTCCCTATGTATGAAACATTTTCTCCTGTCTATAGATGAATTATGGTGTCACACAAATAAACTAACCCACTCAAAACCACTCAGCTCCCCACACCAAAATTATGTAACAAAAAATGTGGAAAAGAGAAGGAGGAAGAAGATGCCAAATTCTAATCAGAAGGAAAAAAAATCATTTGGAATTAGTTTGCATGGGCGTGCAGCCACAATAGAAAGATTGTCCATACTGACACTTTGCTGCTGCGCTGTGTTCACATTTGGTGTGAAGAATGGACACCAAACCAAAGCAGTGGGTTATGCTGGGAAAGAGCCTTCTGAGCTGCTGCATCACTGTGGCTACTGTGGGAGAGCACAGAAATTTGACTTTGCAGCCAGTCCTCAAAGTAAACAGTGGAATTAATTTTCACTTGACAGGAAACACACACTTCAGACTACAAATTGAAAAACAACGTTTCGAGAATCTTAAAAATTGTCATCTCAAATGGTAGCTTAGTGTAGCAGTCATTGTATGAGAAAAGGATGACTTATGCTAAATTTGATGCTTTTAAAAAATCATTTTAATTACATTATTACATCTAAAACCCCTTGTTTCTGTTGGATCCATACCATTTCCTCTCTGAGTCTATGACAACCATTAAGTATGGCTCTGTACTGACATCAGCTATGCTATTGCACATTAATTCTGTAGAAAAATGAAGCCATTGACAATCAAAAACTGAAGCTGTTGACATCTTTAAAACTGCTGTGTTAAAATGGACTGATTCAAAACAAGTCTTGTTTACCAAATGGAAACTTAGCACTTTTAAACAAAATAATATGGGCTTGAGGTTTTTTTGTTTGTTCTATGGGGTTTTTTTTTGCCCAAAGAACAAACAGTGGTAGTCTCAATAAGAGATGTTCTAAATAATACCACAATAAATATGCAAACTAAAAACTGTCCTCAACACTGGAGTCAAAAACTACATGAAACAAAGTAACCCAAAGGGATCTGGAGTTAAATTGTGGACATTTCTCCTCTTTTCCCTTTGCTTTTGCCCTTTTTTTCCCACAATTTTTCAGGGTAGGTTTAAACTTCAGAGAATAAAAGGATAATTTAAACAAATAATATAATTTCTAACATTGTTGGAGTGGTGCTAAATGCATTATTTTAACATCTCTTTTAAAAATGTGACCTTTAAAGAAATACACCATTGCGGTTCACCAGTTTCAATTTGTTTTCGTAACACTGTTTTCTGTATAAAATGCACACTCTCTTGGCGTTGGCTGTGCCTAGGTAAATGGTCAAGACAAACTCTTAAGGAAAGGCCACTGTGTCTGATTTCATCCTTACTCTCTGTATTCCTTTTCTATTGGTGGGAACAGCCTCATTTCACAAGAGCATTTGATTCGTTCTGCAGTCTTTGACCGCATCAGGGGACTAGCTTGAATTTACTTCCAAGCTGCCCAGTTCTGGAATTGGGAATTATTCACGGGGCCACACTAGTTGGGTTATTTAGGGTCCTCTGTACTTTTCCTAAACCACTGATCTGGCAGCAACGTTAGGCTGACAGGTGCTCTGTAGGGCATTTCTCTGGCTGGGGAATCTCCAAAGGGATTTAAATGACAAAGTGCAGTCTGGCAGACACTGACATGGTGC
Source organism: Pterocles gutturalis (assembly GCF_000699245.1). Classification (NCBI taxonomy): domain Eukaryota; kingdom Metazoa; phylum Chordata; class Aves; order Pterocliformes; family Pteroclidae; genus Pterocles; species Pterocles gutturalis. The sequence continues at coordinate 56,753 of NW_010136339.1, read as the reverse complement.
TCTTTGTGATAGGCCACAGCTACGTCGGTGGCTCTTAAGAAGTAATCAGTTCCTACTAAGCAACTTCTCCTTGCTATTCCAAAACCTGACCCTTGGTCAAAGACGACAGTGGCTTTAAGCAACTTATTCACTCAACTGAATAATTTCCATAATGCTCATGCAACACAGCCAGGCTGCAGGAGGCACTGGGCAGTGAAGGTGCTTGGCCCTAAATGTGCATCAAAAACCACTGAGAAAGAGCAAATTGTTTGAGGTTCATAGTGTCACCCTCAGATTATTACAGCTTAGAGTACTTGGTGTTCAGGATTTTGTGAAGAAATTTTATTCAATACAAACCTACACTAGATTTTCCTCTGTGAAGGTCCTTTGGGAACAGCTATTGCAAAGAGGTTAGACTTCATGCAAGACATGAAATTCTGCCAAAGAATTTCAGCATCCTTTGGGAGTTCAGTTCAATCACAAGCACACTGAGAAAGCTTCTTCCTGTCTCTGCAGATCCACACTTGAACCCCAAGAAAAAAGGCTGGGAAAGTGACCGCTTGGGTGACATCTTGTTCACAGTGCCCAAGAACACACATCTGAAGTCAAAAAACTGACTCTCCAGATATGTAGAGAGTTATTTCTACAACTTGTTGATTACTGTATTCTTCCTCTTAGATATTGGTGTTTCCTAGCCTTGAGCTCACTGAAGTTTTGTCTGCGTATCTATCAAGAAACCATGCTCTCAGGTCCTATTCAAAAATTTTGTGTATTTTTGGCATCCTCTGTCACTGACCCTGATGTAAGGCTGATTCTTTATTCTCAACATATGACCAGGCACCTATAATTATTGCTTTATGTGCCTGGTATATTTAATCTGAGATAAATCTGTTTGTATTTTAGCTGGAGGCTGATTTGACCAAGGGAACCCAGAAAAACAGATTTGTTTACACTGTCAGGCTGGAAGCCTGTGGACTACTTGACTTTTGTTAAAAAAAAAGTAAAAAATGTCAGTCTGTGAAGTGATTTGCAAAGCTACTGATATCAAGATTCAGAAAGTTAGTCTTTTGTACCATAAAAGAACTGTGGCATTTATAGCTTGTTTACTGAAATATTTTTTTTTTTTTGTCAAGTGTAAGAGTAGCTCTCAGTACATTCTGCAAAAGGAGAACTTAGAATCATAGAATGAACTTGAAACATACATTAAAAATAATTGAAGCTGGGAAAATATCCGAGCAGATAAAATGTCTAGCATTTTACTTCTGTAGAAAAAGTCCAAGGACACGGCATGACAATAGCCAAAGGAAAGTTTTTAAACATAAGACTTCGGGAGAGTTTGGGACAAGTGTCCCACAGTTCAGCCAGATAACCAGATCACGTGCACAAACACATTTAGTTTGGAGCAATGATAGCTGGGTTCTGTGCTCCAAGTCAGTTTTTCTTTGGATTTTTATTACTGATTTATATAATTAACTGATGTATAATATTGACTATTAGCTCAATAGCCATGCTGAGTCTTTGACTTCAGATTATTTTACTTCAAATTATTTTATTGTTATGTCTGTAAATCCAATTACCAAATATTCCTTTTTATAAATAAGTTCTTCTCAATCACTTCTTTGTCCTGTACATACAACATTGCAGTCCAGTGGGCCATGTACAATCTTTCTTGTTTCATACACACAATCTCACTCTGCCTTTTAATGGCCAATGTTGCATTTCTGTCAGTTTACTCTCTAGGAGCATGGCTGCAACATGCCATGCAGGACATGTAGTGGGCTTAAACTGCAGCAGATTCAGATGAGGAAAAGCTTTATAAAGATATGGCCAGCAAAGCCCTGGAAGAGACTCTCCAAGAAGGCTGTGGAGACTTGGTTGTTGGAGATTTTCAGGGACAGATCGACAAGCCTTTGTGAAGACAGTGGATCAATCCCCTCAGGGACCTTCTGGCACTTCTTTTGCTCTTGTTGTTGAGAGATTTCCTGTGGCAAAACTATGTCAGGTTTGGGCTGATGAAGGAGAGTGCGGAGATGAGAGTTACCTCAGGACTGAGGTTTAAGACAGACACAAGTGTGACATCCTCACATTGCTCTTGTTCCTCCTGTCCAAAGGGACAAGATCTTCCCCCTACATGCTCCCCAAGACCAGCCTCCAGATAATCCCTCAAGCCCTAGATACCTACTTCTCCCAGTCCCTGCCTCTCCAGATCAAGCCCTTTCCATCTGCTCCTTCCCCCAGGCACACTCAGCCTCTGTCTCTGACAGCCCCTGTCTCTCACAGCCCCTTACTGCTCTTTCTCTTTTCGGCTTCATGCCCCTCTTCCTAAATGCTCCCTCATGCCTGCCTGCTGAGGACTGCCAGCCCCCACTTTGATCCAGAAGGGAAGAAGAGCCGCTGCTCATGGAGAGGTCCTGGCCCAGCAGGCAGGCAGTGAACAGGCAGCTCAATGTTTTTCAGGTGACATCCTTTGTCCTCCATCCTTCTGCTTCTCGTAGCAGTGTGAACTTCCAGGGGACTGCGGAGGAGAAAAAAAAGGCAACATGGCAGGGGAGAAAACAACCTCCCCCAGTTGGTGGTGGTAGTTTCTCTTCAGTTTTCCTCTGAATACAGAACTCCTTCTGCAAGTCCAGGTTGTCTTTTTATTTCCACTGGACATTTCTCTGAAAGCTCTGGCTTGAAGGTGATTAATTTTTAATTGTTCATGGGATTTTGTTTCCTAATACTTTGCATTTTTATAGCCAGCTCTGTGAAAGGATCTTAAAGCACTTTCCAAATGATAAATTAAGGCTCTCGAAAACTGCATGAGGTGGAATACAAAATAATGAGGAAAGGGAGACCGATTCACTTACCTCTAGCTGAACAGCTAGTCTTCAAAATACCCAGGAGGAGGACCCCAGCTTTCACTGCTTACTCTTGTGCTTTAATGTCGCTTAAAGTACAGTGGTTGCGAAACTGCAATCAAATATTATTCTCCAACAATTGTGTTGAATCACGGGGTAGTGTCTATTATACTATTACTGAGAAGGCTTCATGCATCCACTGGAGCATCTACAGGCCGAATATCCTCTTCCAGTCTTTTCTCCATTATTTCTTTCTAAACAAAATCCTGCAAAAGTATCTCACTCTCATGAAATATGCATACACTCTCATGAAATGTGTGTGTGTATAAATATATATGTTTACTATATATATAAAATTAAAGCTATATTTTCAACTAATTCAGTGAGAATACCATGTAAAAAGTAGACTTTTTTAAAAAGCTGCTCTACAGGAAAAATTAATAGGCCTAAATCTTACCTTACAGTAAAACTGTGTTAGGGAAGATCAGATTCAAATCCCAACTTTGTGGCTTGGGAGCCTCTGGTCAGGATAAAAGCAAATGTGCATGATGATCAGTTCTGCTCTAACAGATTAAAGTGCAGGACATTTACTGTTGTTGTCTCTAGGGCACCTGAACCACTGTTCTTCTCCTTTCCTAGCCAAGGCAGAGCTACCATTACACAAAAGCTAATTGCTGTCATAAAGGGGGCACTTGTAGCTAACTGTTAATTAGAGCTGGGATAGAGAACAACATGCTGTATATAAAGTAAATGGAAGCTCCAATAATTAAATAATGAACAAAATTTGGGTGCCGTCTACGGTAAACAAGAATCTGTAAACATGAAGCTGACTGAAGTCAGGAGTACTTTTTTAAATAAGAAACACCAATTCAGTTGTTTGCTAGATGTTTTAGGCAGCAAATATAGTGAAGATTCAGGTGTACTCCTGAGTATTAATTTTTACTTTCCCTTTCTCAGTTCACCAGTTTCACAAATGAAAAATTTCCTTTTGACATTTTTAAGAGTCCTAGGAAAGCTTGGATGGAGAAGTTAATCTGAGAAACTATTAGAGCTGCATTTTGATTTCATGTGCTATTTAACAAATTACTAAAGGAAGCAGAGAATTAAACATATGATTGAGCTTTAGGAAAAAAAAGCAAAGCAGCCACACCTTTCTGCAGGAAAGGGGTAACAAATATAAGACAGAGGAGCTAAAATTAGAAGAGTACATCAGGGTGGATTCAATCATTCTCATCTAGTGCAAGTCAGAAAGGTCCTTCAGGCACCAGGTAGATGCTACTCAGCTGCTAGTGGCAGTCCTTCCAACATGAGTCTTGCTAGCTCTGCCCTAATGCCAACTCTAGACAGGCTTGATCAGTCTTTTGAACGATGCAAAAACTGCCCCAGCACCAAGGCAGCACAGAAGGAAGTCTACCAGAGAGTAGGAAAAACTTTAGTCCTCATAGTCAGACCTTGGCTGCACACTGCCTGATGTTAATCCTTCTCAAAGGAAGGCTCCAAGCAGTGCCACGGTCTCCCTGTTAGACCCACATCATCTGAGCAGTTACTGCCCCATACAGTTTACTAGTCCGTACCAGTGTTTTTAATCTTCTGACAGATTGCACCAAAGTGCGCAGCTTTCAAATGGCAGCCCAAGAATGGTTTTGTGATGGTCATAGCACTGTGTGCAAGGTTTTGAGCCACCACACACTGATGCCTAACATTGGAAGAAGCTGAGTCCAGTACCACGTGTCATCGGCAGGGTACGGTACCTCCTGCCTGCTAGTGGAGTCATCTAAGATGTTATTTAGCTGGTTTGTTTGCACTGAGAAACTTCTTTTACCTAGTTGTAATTTCAGAGTCCTTGTGTATCAGATGAGCCTTTTCAAGCAGAAAACCCAATTCAATTGTCTTCATCAGAATTTTAGTGCTGACTCTTAAAATATATATTGAGTATGCATATGTGAAGCAGCAATGTTGCATATTTGGAGGAACAAAATGCCATGCCACTGCGGGCCTGCCCATTCCCCTTGAGAGTTTTGTTCCTGGTAAAGCTCTTGATCAACAAGCAGCAGCTTGTACACAAATCACTGCAGCTGAAGCACTAAGCACGCCACTGACACTGGCAGGACCTGTTGCAATTTTAGAAGCATAATCTGAAGCTGTCACAAATGTGACCCCATTGTAATTCCTTCTGCTGTAAACAAGGTTTATTCAATGCTCTGAAAATGCACTCCTCCATGGTAATAAAATATACTGCTTCATTATCTCACATAAACCAGCATAAAATATATTAAATTTTGTCATGTTTATTATTGACATTGTGTTACAATGAAACCTGTGTTTGGCTAAGGGAGTACAGCATAAATACAAGGAAAAGCTGCAGGACACAAATATATCTGATAGAAATCTATTGGCAATGGTAAATGACAGCTACTTCTGAGAAACACAATGCAGGAGTTGTTGAAGGTCTGATCACAAGAACCATGCATGTTAAGAGCATGTTTTTCATCTTGTAACATTCAAAGGGTTTCTGTTGTGTCATAATTAGGCAAAGGTCTGCCTCTCAGAGATACCCGTTAACCGTAAGGCAGGATAGATTTTCTGTGTGTGTGAAACGTTGCAAGCCGCCGGAGCTGTTGGCTGCTGCACATCACCTGTAATTGGCACTGAAGAGGAGATTATTAGCAGGACAATTTTATTTTGATACTGCACCAGCCATAGCTAGAGTGTGTGCCAGAAACATAACTGTTTATCTGTAATTGTTAATTTTCTTTTATTTTTGTAATAGAACAACTGGGGTTTTTTTCAAAAGCAGGTGGATGGTTTTGGTCCATGTGTGAGTTACGACTGACTAAAGGGGAAAACACTTATTAGTTACTGGTAATATAAGCTGTACATTAAATCTGGTGCCAGTCTTCCTGATAAGGTGTATTCTATAAGAAACAGAAGAAGAAGCAGCACAGAGTGAAATGAAATTGAATGCAACCAGTCAAGCAGAAAAGGCAGATGCTGCTTATGTTCCTGTCTTCTAGAGTAAAGTATGCGAGTGCCATAGATGTACTGATGCTATTATTTCTACAGGCCAGAAAAGGTCAGCATAAGTTAAGAAATAATGCATATATAATATAGCCAAAATCAAACCACTGCCTTCAAACGCTGAGAGATCTATTTTGAAATAGTTTGCTAAAATAGTATTTTCTCCTCAAAAGAACTGACAACAAATCTGAGCCTCAGAAAACATTTTGAGGCACTCAGATGTTGGATGAGGAGGCAGGAGCCACTGCAGTGTGACCTTGAGCAAGTCAGTCCTCTTTGCCTGACTTTTCTTCCCTTGTGCATTTACACTAGCAGTCCTTGGGGACAGGGACTGCCTTTTACTGTCTAATACAAAGATAGGTTTATCAAAACAATCCCTTCCCTCCCCACCCTGTCCCCCTCCTGTAATCCCACCAGTGTTTAGCTATTATTTTTATCTATATTTCTCTTTCCAAGTTTCTTTTTAGGCTCCTCTTGGCATATTCCTGTGCCTCTTACTTAGCTTTTCTGAAGGGAATGAAAATTCAAATGTAAATTATTGAAAAAGGCAGCCAGGCAGGGATCTTTACCAAGACGTGTTTGCGTGGATTTGCACTGGTAGAAGGATGCACCTGGAAGTGTAGAGTGCTAATGGGAATTTGGCTCACGGGATAGAAACCCAGAGGAGGTTTGCTTTAGCAGTGAGTAGTTCACCCTGCTGGAAGTATGCAATCTGTATGAGGGTGTACACATACATATTTATCTCTCTTTTTTATGTGTTCACATAAAGGCAGCTTTCTAGCAGCTGTTTCACATTAAAAAAGTCTCTGGAGCTGACAAGTTGGTAAAGAGCATTTGTAAAGAAAAAAATCTCACTATACTGGTGATCTGTGTCCTACAGAGAAGACTTGCAGTTACAGCAGTTCTGGATTGCAAGGCAGAGAAAATAGGGTATCAAAAACATATTTTTTAAAAGATCTCTTTTTTTATGGAACAGCTGGGCCAAATGGTTTAGAACAAAATAAAAGAATGCTGAAAACCAGAGCCTTCAATTGGGAAGTCTTGATCTCAAGAACAGAACAGTTTGGGGTTTAGTCCCTGGATGCTTTGTTGTCAGGACATTACTTTTAACTTACAGGCCAACTCAATGAAATAACTTCATTGAAATTTCATAAAATCAGTCTCTAAGCCATCTTGAATCTCAATTTTAACCAAATTCAATTTGCTTAAACCACAAACCATACAACTTATTAATGTGTTTTGGGGGCCAGGCAACAGTTTGTATTTGACAAACGCCTTTGTTTCACATGCATTTTCCGAGCTTCTGGCATTCCCTGGGTGCCTTTTTCCTCTCTTCTGGTTTATTTGAAAGGAATGCAGGATTACATCCCATTGCTGAAGTTCTAACTGCACCCAGGCTCCTCCTTGCATACACAGACTGTAATTGGTGGAACAGGACAGACAACACCTAATTCTGAAGTGAAGCTGTTAACAGTCTTTAGCCTTTTTCAGCTGGAAACTTCTGCAGCCTCTGGACTTTGAATTAATTAATGACATGATGGCTTACTAAAATTATGCTGGCTTGAATATTTATTTTTCAAAGGCTGTGGCAGTGAATATTCTAGAAAACAAGGGGATTTTTTGCTCACAGTCTACTTTAAAAAGGGGCTGGGGAGGAGGAAATACTTGTCCAAGCTACGGCATGTGGTGTGGCTGCACTGACATTAAAAAGAGAGACATCTTCTCTAGTATCAGACAATGTGAAATACAAGAAATTCACTGTCACAACACTGAAAATTGTTTCAGCATAGTTACTCTAGAGTTACCCTTGTTTAACTTGAAGCAGAAATGGGAACAGAAGTTGTCTGTCAATTATTGTCAGGGAAAATTCATTATGACAACTGAAATATGCAGAAAATTCCCACATAAGTGTGAAGTGACAAAATCCTGCCAACTTGTGCTACATCTAAAAGTGTAAACATGTCATGGCAGGAAGACAAAACCACTTTGATTAGTGTGGGTCACCTCTTGTTCCTTCCAAATCGTTTCATTTTTCAGAATTCAGTTGTGCACATTCAACACACTTTTGCTACTTCTTTGAGAACAGACACAGATCCTACACCTCTGCAAGGAGTTGTTTGTTTTTCACAACTCCAGATGTGGGTTTAAGTGATGTTTTCAAGTTTCTCAGCATGTTGTTCCAAAAAGGATGAATGATAAAGCAGACTCTGACTCTAGTGTCCTGTTTTCAGATGTGATGCACATTGGGAATGAGGGAGTGACCAAACATAATGGAGTATAGGGAAATAGAGAATGCCGGGAAAACATTTAATTATTCAGGCCACTTCAGAAGATGTTTGTAATGATTTTGAAAGGCCTATCACACACAACAGATGTGGATTTATTGCATAGGCGCGCCCTTTATTGCCTGACAGAGTGCCAGTCATGTGGCTATGTCGCTCTACACACTCTCCAAGTATTAGGGATACACTGATTTCTGCACAATAACTTAGATGTCTTAGAAAGCAGAAAATAAGAAAGAAATAAATACCCACTGAATATAACTCATACTTTGCCCAGAAATTTAAAAGAAAAAAAAAGGTGTGTGAGAGACAGAGAGAGAAACATCATGGGTTTAAGATTACAAGCTGAGACCTGTTTTCGTTTTTCTCTGAGATACAGGTGTGTTCAAATAAACCCTCATTAATTTTTGTCAAGTATTGCAAATGTTGTTGCAAGCAGCAGTGTTTGAATCTACAAGACATGAATATTTCACTACAGACTGGTAAAAGCTGAGAAAGGTGTAATCATTGATTTGAAAAAAGACAGTGACAGAGCTTCCTTTTGATCCAGGAGGAGGTGATTCCAGCTCACTATCTTCTGAGCAGTGAGAAATCTAGTAAAATCCGATCAATATTCTCCTAAAGTCCTCTGGAGCCGGAGGAAAGAACTCCTGTTGACTTCAGTAGGCTGTGGGTCACACCCTCCTGTTCTTAGATAGGAAGAGAGATGACCAGGAAGAAATCTCTATCCAAAGTTTGCCATTAAGGCCTGAATCTTAGCATAACACCACTGAAAATGACAAAGAAAAAGATACATGTATTTATATAAAATGCTGCTGGCTTTGCTGAAGACTATAAAAGTTGCAAACGTGTGGAAAATAAATAATGGTATAAATAGGTGTAGACTTCTTTTCTTAGAATTTATTCCACAATATTTTCCTTGTTCCAATGAATTTCTGTGCAAAAATAAGACTTATATTTTTGTTCCCTTAGGTGTTAAACTATTTTTAGAAGAAAGTTTCTTTCTATTCTCTCACTGCTGCTTAATGATAAAACAAGTTGCATGATTTGTAATGATTACTGCAGGTTGAAGAGAATACAATGAAATAAAAAAATAAAAAAAAAAAAGAGAGAGAACAAAAAAGAAACTTAGCAGACTGCATCATCTACTGTTGTGAAGTGAAACACTATCCTCTTGGTGCTTTTATCTCCAGAAGCTAGCCAGCTCTCATTGTGGTTTTAGTTGATAACATGACACTACAGATGATCTCCCCAAACCCCAGCATAAACTGAAAGAGAACAAGTTGACAGACAGTTCACAAATGCATATTTGTACCAATCTATAAATATGTTTGATATTTGCAGTGGCCACTGACTTCAAAGCAAGGTTGCTCTGTTAACGCATGAAGTTTAAAATAAGAATCCCATCTGAGCCACAGTAAAGGGCATATTATCATTCCTTTCAGAAATACATCCAATGGCTGATTGTACAGCCATTTTCATTAATATAAGACCTTTAATAAACTTCTCGTAAAAACAAGAAAACACACACAGCATGTGGAAGGCTTTTCTCCAGGTCTCTAACTTAAACATTTTCCCTCCTTTTGTCTCCTGTTGTCCCAGAGCTGTCTGCGGCAATGTGAGAAGGAAGGGTTACGTCTGCTTCAGAGCAATGTGAAATCTTGACTAGAACAGCTGCCTGAAAGCAGATCTCAGCAATGCTGTCTTGTCTCTGAAATATGTGGCAATTCTAGTTAAAAATTGGCAGGAGAGTTGATAGAGCAGGCAAATTAAATCTAAAGTAATATCAACTGCTAATTTAGTAACAGTCCAATGAGTATCAATGTTGCTTTGCACCCTTGTGCTGGCTTCCATGTAGGGATCAGTCCCAACTGACAGGGTTTCCCTGCTCAGGTTCACAGTTACTAGTTGTGCAGAACAGTTACTTTCTGTGAAACAGAAATAGCATATCAGTTTTCCTTTAATTTAAAGACATTAAAGAACACACACTAACTGAAAAACATTCAAACTCTTCAAAAGCTCTCACGCTAAGTATAAGTCCGGACAAATTAAAAAATAACCATCAGGTAATAAAACCAGTAATTCAAATAACAAGGACAGAGGAAACAAAAATCTGCTTAGTCTAGTTTTGCTCATTGGAGCGCTTAGGCAGAACCTTGTACCCCTCGGCTGCTGGTGCTCCAGGTTAGCAAAAATCTCTGTGTTTAGTTTTACCTTGGTGTCTACTGTCAGTTTTCTTTTTCTCTTACTATTTTTTGTCACAGATCTTACAATATCTGACTTCAGTTATAGCATGTACAGCTTTTAGATCAAGTAGAATCTAGTGAAAGGATGTGAAATACAAGGCAAAATAATGTGAAAGTAGATGAAAAGAGAGAGTTTAATGGAGGGTTACTTAAAATGCAGGATGAGAACGAATCACTGACAAAAAAATCTTAGTTTTAATGAAGATGATTGTTGTCTGAATTCCAGTTCTTCCAATTCTGGAGGTTCCTGAGGGACCCGAGCAGCTTACAGAAGATGGAAGACCAAAATAAAACCCAACTTCTAGAAGAGGAACTATGACTCTATCCTCAAAACAGATTTATTTTCCTCAGAACAGATGCTGAGTACTGTTCCAGCCTTTCCCAGCAGTTTCCATAAAATATCAGTATTTCCCTATAGGATTCAGAATTTATTTCCAGTTATAGCATCTAGGTCTTCAGGGACAAGAAAGGGAGACTACCGAAATTGTCTCCAGGCTGTGTTTGACACCAAAGTAGTTTGCCTGGCTCTATTCATCACATTTCAAGTGCATAGCTACAATACCCATTCTCAGCATTACAATTTTTACTTACCGCTGTTAAAATCTTACCCTGACCACCTTCTTTTCTACACTTTTCCCAGTCCTTTTTTTTGAATGCTTCTAGCTTCATGACTCCTTCCTCGACACTTCTCACATTTGCCAGATCCAGAGAAGTTCCAGCTCATGCCCTCATACTCATCGGGAGTATTTTGTTTCAGCTCTTTCAGCTTCTGAAGAGGAGCCTGGTGGCTCCTTGACCTGTGTGTATGGTGTGCTCAGAACTTTACTGTTAAAAGGTGTAAACTACTACAAGCTCCAAGGCTGATGTGAATTCCTCAGGCTTTTCGATGTACTTATGTATTGGGTGGGTTTTTTTCTTATCCAGAACTGCTGCACAAATATGCCCCTTGTTCCATTGCTGTTGTGATGAACAAAGAATTCAGAGCAATCGGTTTGTCACTCACTTTCATTGTGCTTCTTTCAGTATCTGTCTCCAAACAGGTCGGTCTTCAAGGAAGATAACTTATCAGCTATGTGGCGAGAAGAGAAAAAAAAAAAAAGAATCTGGACATTTTGCTTATCCCTAACCAAAGTTCATGATTTTCAACAAAGAATGAAAAGGACAAATTTGTAATCCTGGACTGGAACTTCAAAGATCTGTTTTTCAACAGACTTTGTAAATTTATGCAAGTTTTTTTAATAGTTTTCTGCCTTGCTTTCTCTATTCAGAAAAAAAACAACCAGATGTAATATCTTAGTCTACATTTTTTCTCCCTGGCCTGTTTAGCAATAAATATTGGCCTCGCAAGGTTTTATTTTTTGCTTTGGGGGGAGAGGGTGAGGATGTTACTGTTCATGTACATATTACATAAAGTTTAATGAGTTCATAATCTCAGTTGGGCCTAAATTACAAACAACTCCTATGAGTGGCATATCTACTAGGCAAATCCATTTTATTATAAGAATCATTATATAGTTGTGTTGTCTAAATTAGACAGTGCAAAAGAAACAACTTTAAACATCTTCTCCAGAAAGACAGATGATAACAATTTGAGAACATGCAGTGTTCTTTTAGTGTCACTAATCTCCAGGATATTTCTAAAAATTAGAAAAACTACCTGTCTAAAATGCAGAAAATTATCAGTCAAATCCAAACTGAAGTTTGCTGTGTTGGGTAAAAGATAATTACTCACTGAACCAAAAATAAATTTGCCAAAGTTGAATGGCTTAGCAAGGCCAGTTTCTTGACATTGGTAAAAAATAATGAAGAAAACTGAGAGGTGGAAATAAGAAGAGCTGCTTAAAAAATATACTATTAGATGCTAGACAGCACAGCCAGGCAATTACACGGAGAGTGTCTTCAGTCAGTAAAAAACAACAAATATGAAATACAAAACTGCTTACCAAAGAAAAGCACAAAATTTTGTGCTGGAGTAGGATATTCATTACCATTAATATTGTTGCCTTCCCTAACCTTGAATAATCTCCAAAATACACAGACACTACTGATCAAACTTCTCTCTGTTATACTGCATGGAAGAAATCTCCTGGGGACTGAAACAGTTGATGGCTACAGGTGCTCCATGTGCTCCCTTGCAAAAGGGATCTTCAGCATTCGGTATGAACACTCTACCACCTTTATGAAACCTGGTGACCCTTCAGTGGACCACAGCTCAAATCCTGGGTAAGTTCAGTCTTAAATATGCAACAGAAGCGTAACCCTCTCTCAGGTCTTGGCTGTCAATTTGCTCTACTCTGCTGAGTCTGGCCGGTGGATGTCTTACTGGCAGTTCTTCCCTGCTTTTCCCCTGCTATTGCTCTGCTCCATTGGGCCACACCTCTCAATGGTATTTTACTGCTCTAACTCCATTCTCAGGAAACATACGGTGCCAAGCAAGGACCAGTCATGCTCCTGCAGCTCTGTAGTAAACCTTTCCTTTTTCAGATTCTGCACTGTCCAGAACTTCTTTACAGCAAGTTTACGAGTTAAAGAATTAGTGAGAAACTCTTGTCAGCCAAGCGCACTGGATATAACTGAACCTAAACCATCCTTTTTACAACATTTTAATAAAAAAAAAAAAAACACCATTACTTCAAGTTTAGAGAATAGCTGTTTCTAACAGACATGCCATAAGTTTTGCCAAATAGAAGGATAATTCAACAGATCCAGGCCCGCTTCATGAGCTTCTCCATTCAGCTTCCTACATGGAGATTATAAAACAAACCCTTTGTCCTGACCTTTATTTTCTGGTGCTGCATGCGGCCAAAGCCTCAGGCTACCAGACTACAAAGCCAAATAGCATCCCAACTGAGATGAAGAATGACAGTAATACTTGTGGCTTTCTAATAATCAGTGAAAGGAAGGGCAGAAGATACTTTGTCTGGCTAACACAACTTAAATTCCCACTTGGACAGAAGGTGTTGCAGCTGAAACAAGGTAGATGCAATGCAGAAAAATACTGTATTTTTTGAGTATCATTAAAGAGTGTGAAAGTTAATTTGTCTTTTGGGAAAAACTAAACGCCTTGAGTTGGTCATTTCTGGGTTTAAGCGTGCAGGCTCTAATGCTAAAGACTTCAGTAAATGGTGATGGATTTAGGCTGTGATTTTCAGCAGCTGTATTCCATAGGGACTGGGTACTAACAGGTCTATTATCTCATCCCCAAGATATTTTTTCATTAGTATTTTTATTAATTTGAATCCGATATGCTCTGTGGAGGAAACTCTTTTAATCTCCCTGCTCTCATAAAGCTGGTTATATTACAATCTAAAGAGAGCACTCAGTTTACAGCCTTGTTAACATGCTAAGAAGCAAGATTATACATTATACAAGCTCCTTATTAAAGTGCTAAATTAATTAGTTTGCCCAGACAATAAAAGTTGAAGACCATCAGCTAATATGAACTTAATTTTCCTTGTTTCAAACATAGCCATATGTATTCCCATGACAAAGCTTTCAAGGTCAGGTTAATGGGTGCCAGGACTAGGTTTCTGCTTGGCCTCTCTTCAGAAAAGCAGAATTTGTCCTGTCTCCATTTGTCTGTCTGCTCAGTAGGAAGAACAGTTTTGGAAGAATTGATAAAATATGGGCTAGTTCAGCAGTGAATTATTTCTGCTACTATTGTTAACAGATCATTAGTAGTATTTATTATTTTCTTATAACTTAGCCTTTTTCTTTATGATTATTTAGTCTGTGTTCATCTGTAACTGGCATTGCCATTTCAAGTTGTCATTTACAAGTAAGTGACAGTCACAACCAGAAACCGCAACCACCACTGGAGTCATTCTTTCCTGCTATATAACCACTAGTAATTAAAAATGTTCTTCTGTAGGAGAACAGGTTCCTGTAATTATTGGGCCATCAGTAGTCAATGACTTTATTAATCTTTTATCGGCATTGACCCTTTATGCCTTTGGAAGGAAAGTTGCCCACTTGTAATGAGTGAAATATGGGATTGATCTACATCTCCTATTCCTGTCTGGAATTTCAAAAGTTTATCCTTGCTTCTGCTCTGCCTATATCTATTACTAGAATTTCTCCTGCATCCTCTGAAGCACAAGAGGATGCCCTGCTGTTTTGGCCTATACCCTCCCATCTCTTTTCATCTTTTCTCACACTTCCTCTCCCAATTTTTGTTTCTTTGTCTCTACATTTTTTTCAAAAATCTGTTATTATGAACATAAAACTCAGAGCTCAGCCAGAATCTTGCACTTGCAAACCAAGTCAGTTCATTAGCTTCATGGAAACACATTTTTCATACAATGCAGGGAAATCAAGCAGCCATGCAGCCCAAGTTTGGAATGAGACGCGGCTGGATTACTGGCAACTGGCAAACAGAGAAGCAAAGGATTATAGAAATGTAATCTATTCTGTGTGAAATAGTAGCATGAAATATTATAACCTTTTAGCATTAGCATCTGAAACATCCATAAAACTGAGAAAACCTATCGGAATCCTGCTCATTTAAAATTTAATGGTGTTTTCCTGTATTACAGATATTGTATAGATAGAACAGAGTTAAATACATTATAGGATTCTAAACCGTAGACATTAGCCGAAACAGACACCAAAATCCAGAAGGGAGTATCATTTCCTAAATGAGGATAAGAGCTAATCAATCCATGTCTTTCTAAAACCTAATTATAAAGTCTAAACACTTTATGGATAAGAGATTCTGATAATGCCCAAGCTGTTTAGCAATTGGAAACATACCTCAGGTGATAGCTTTGCTAATGGGTTTTCAGCTGCTCACAGTCCAATTGTGGCTACAAGGTTCTAGAACAACTCAGTGTTTGTTTATTCAAGGTTGGAAATACTGCTGGTGTTTTTTCTAGAGGTCTTAGGCCATTTATAGTAACACATGAAAATGTCCTTCTTCATCTAAAAGACAGTCAAATAAATAAGACTTTCCCACCCTAACCACTTATATTTTACAAATGTGCTGGGGCAGGAAAACATTGCCTACTTACTGACAAATCCAGTTCTCTAAACAGCTAAGCCAGGCTTGGTACAAAAATCTTGTTGGAGACCTCTCTTGCTGAGTCTAGAAAAATGCTGCATGGCCAGCCCAGGAAATCACATGCATGCACTTCAAAAAAATGTAAGCAAGGGTCCCAGGAACACCAACAGGCTCTGCAGCCTCTTCACTGGTGTCTGGCCTGTGGCTGATCTGGGCTACTGTCGCCCGACCTGCTCTGCCCTCCTGGTTTGGGTGCTGTGGGGCATCACTGTTGGCTCCTGCTTCCTCCCTGTGGAGCAGCCAGCCCTTGCTGCTCTCTGACAATGTGATTTGCAACCACTTTTCCCTCAGGTTTGCTACATGATAGATCTGTGATATCAATTATTTCACAAATTCTCTACACGTTCCTTGAATGCTCATAGTAGACAGTTCAGGATTTAGCATTACGTATTTCTTCAAACAACTTTGAGTTTAAAACTTGAAGAAGTTGGACAGCACAAAACAATGTAGATTTTCAAGACTGTGATTCTCAGGAAAAACAACTAAGTTGCCTCTTGGGACCCCAGCCTCTTCTTTCTGTGGCTGCCCAGCGTTGAGATAAAACACACACGAGCTTTGAAGAAAATAGCATGGACTGCCTCAAATATCTTTGCTAAAATTGCCAGGTATGTCTTAACAAGTGTCTGCCCAAAAGGATCTGCACTGAGCATCATCTCTTTAGGTGACACAGAAATGACACAGGTTTCCACACTGTCAGAAGTGGGGCAAGAGCCCTGTAAGTTAAGAGGAATAGAAGTCTCTGAAGACTGAGTTTTAAACTTCTTGTAACCCATTATTTTTAAATTCCTTCCAAAAGCTAATTAAATAAACAGCAAAGACATAAGAACTAGGGTGAAAAGCAAAATGCAGTTAAATGTTGAGATAACTGCCATGTTGCCTCTGAATTAGAAAGAATTTATTTGACTGTTCTGTTTGTCAGACAAGGTTCAAAAATAGATTTTCACTATATCAAAAGGAGAAAATTGTCAACTGAGTGGGCAGTAAGTTGATGTGTTTGGAGGAGTTTGGCTTATGTAAATAAATACATACATTTGAACCTTGAATAATGAGAATAACGGGAGAAAGAGCACATGATTAAAAGGTAACACTTGTTTAACAAATATTTTAGAGGTAGGCTACAGAAGGTTAGGAGCATATATCAGTGTAGTTGCAACTGTAACATCAGGAAAGGAGAAGCTTAAGTTTAAATTTTTTTTCTTTAATCAAAAGAAGAAAAATCATGCTTTTAAAGGAAGAACTAGTCATGAAATACTGTACGAGTGAGAAATGAGAAACCAAGGTAATTTCAGATTCTTACAGCCAGTGCATGCTAACAAAGAAAGCCATTCTTACACATTTTTCAAATATATATGTTTTTTTCCTTCAATGTCAAATTAAGTACTTATAGTGAGAATTGTAAGAACTAAAATCCAGTTATATCAGCAGAGCCTTTCAGCTTTGGTGCACCTTGCTACATGATCAGGTTCTTTGCTTTCATTAAGAAATTTGGTTGCTTTATGATACTCTGCACATATCTTGACACCACTTTGGTGAATCATACCCTCTAAGGTTAAGGTGACAATTTCAATTCTGCATGCAGTGTATATTCAACCTGTGTTTTCCAGCAGAGCTAGACTTCTGTATTTTATGAGCATGGGCACCTGTTCACCAGGATTTGGTGTAGGCACCGGTCTGACATTCTAGGTCACTTGACAGAGAGTGTCGTGGGCAGAAAGGGGAGGAAAGAACAGTTGCTATCAAAGTAGAATTCATAAATGATCTGAAGGTATATTTTCTCATTTAATCTGAGATGCCTCTTTTTATGAAACATAGAAAAGGGTTTTTTTTAAGTTTTTGGCTTGCTGGTAATCTTGGAGGACAACAATATTTTCAATATATAATCAGTCTAAATTAAACTATTTTTTTTTCTTCAAAATCCTGGGAAATATAACCTGGTTAAATAAGACCCAGCCCAACCCCTGTTATTCTCAGCCTTAGCAAGACCTTGGGCAGAGTCATGTCTATGTGTAATTTGGGATATATGAACATAGACATTGACCACTTCATGTTCACAGAAAAACAAAAGGAAAGAGAGCTCTAGAAAACATGATCAGTGAGGCAAGACTGAACCAACTGGGTTTGTTCAGTCAAAAGAACAGACAGAAGTAGGTAGGGTCATCTCTTAAAGGGTATAAAAGGCTGCTGTAGAGAGGTAGGAGATAGTCTTTTCTCCATAAAGATGGATGGAAAACAGTCAGTTTACATTTGAGCTAGATTTGAGCTGAGTAGGGGGAAGAGTAGCACAGTAACAGGATAGTCTGCAGGAGATATTATAGCCTTTTCACTGCAGGAGCTATTTAAAAAAAAAAAAAAAAGCTGGGGAAAAAAACAGGTTAGGAATGGCAGTGGTATTACTGACCACGTGCTGGGGCTGGGAGGGAGCTAGACAGTTCTCACTATCTGGGCCCTCACCCCTCCCAGCCTCTGATTCCCAACCAGCTCTTTGTGTAATATAAATAAATTCATTCAAGCCTTCTGCAGAAAATGTTCTTGCCCTTAATTGAAAGGGGCAGATAAGCTATCATCAGTGGTGCAAAGAGCAGCCTGGGAGAAAGGGAAAGGAAGAGGCAGGTGAGCTCTGTGCAGCCTGGCTGGCAGGGGCGGCAGGGAGGCAGAGCCTGAGTCTGCCTTTCCTTACCCATCCCAGATATGATGAGTAACTGGCAGATGCTTAACCACCTGCCTCTCTTCCCCTTCCCCTTGTCTAACAAGCAGTCTAGACATTAAGCTGCTGGGTAACACTAAGATTTAGATTTTCTGGAAAATATTTGTTCCTTCTTATCACCGTACAATAAAGTAAGAAGATTTGATGTACAAAAAAAGACAAAGTAATTGATTTTTATCTGGGGATAATTATCTGCCTTTCATGTTGCTGCTTCCTACGTAGAAGCTCAGCTGAAACAAGGTGGTTCATTTTTCAGTTATGTTTGTTCTGGAAGAACTTTTGCTTGTTAAAGCTACGAAAATGTGGAACAGAATCTACATAGTAGGTCTAATAAAAAAAAGCAGCTTTATTAATCATGATCAGAATTGTGATCAACTCCACTACAGGTATAATCTTTCTCTCACAATATGATAAAAGATAGGATCAATCATCTAATAAGCTAGTCACTGCAGTATTTTTCTTCTTAGGCACATTGTCTTAACTGGATATGTTGAGTATCGCAAAAAAAAAAAAAAACCCATATCTATTTGAGAGAAAAAAAAATATAATATTTACTTGGTGGAAATAACTGAAAATAAATTTGACTTAGTTTTGCTTTCCTCCTTAACTTTTTATCACATTTTAGCCTTATGTTAGAGAAGAGACAAGCCCCCAGTCTGTGTGTTGAAGTTCTCAACTTACAGCTCTTGAGATCTTAGAAGGGGATCCTTAGCAAAATATCAAGTTTGTTCATTCTACAAATGTCATGAGGGGCGTAAATTAAAATCAGGGTTTTCTGAAAGGCTTCTGTCTCTGTAATACATGGAACAAAATACTAGCTTTACACCCTCCTGTGTGTCAATCTCTTAAACTGTGGCTAAAACCCAGCTATTTTGTAGAGTCCTCATTAAAAATATGTGAGAAAAAGAAATTTAACATGTGTTAAGATACTAATTTTACATCCATGATGTAATCATATAAATCATGATGGAATCATATAAAGGCACTCAAATTCTGACTGAGTAGTCTAAAAGATACACAGGGTCATGGCTGTAATCACCTGTGCTATGTAAATTTGACATTAAAAATATGTATTATAACTTTTCCTTTCAAAATAAAACCCAACAAGTTAATTAATCTAATCTACATCTTTGCTGAATCCAGCCATTAAGGTATTCTTTGATCTCATCAACTTGTGGGTCAGCAAAACTGCTGACCTCAAAACCTTTGAGCTTCCTTTAAATATAAACTAAACAATTTACACTGATCACTCAGGGAATAAGTCAAAAAAGGTATCAGTTTGGAAGGAGAATCTAATCTAATAGAGAATCCATCTGGAATTTCAGTGGAAGTTCTTAATTGAGAAATACTGATGTCAAGGGAAAAAGAAGATGAAGGGATCACTCAGTTTTTTGCAACAATTAAGTCATATCAGGAATATTGTGTCCAGTTTTGTTCCCCTCAAGTTCAATAGAGACATTGGAAAAATTGGAGACGGTCCAGTGAAGAGCCACGAAGATGAATACAGGGTTTAAGAAACGGCATGTGAAGACAAGGTGAAGGAATTGGTGTTGTTCAGCCTGAAGAAGAGAAGGCTTGGGGTGGATCACAGTCTTTCACTACCTAAAAGATGTGTACAGAGGACAAAGGTGCTCTCTTTACGAGGATGCACAGTCAGAGGACAACTGGCAATGGAAATAAGTTGTGTTAGTGGAAATTTGGTTGGGATATAAGCAAATCATTTTTTTACCACAAAACCAATTAAACATTGGAAAAGGCTGCCCAGACAAGTGCTAGAATTTCCATCACTGCAAATATTCAGGCCTTGGCCAACAGGACCCTAGATAACCTAATCCAAGGCACTGCTTTCAACAGCTGGTTGAACTGGATGATTTTCAGAGGTCTCTTCCAATCTAGACTTTTTTTTGGTATCTACCAGTGCTCTGAAAGAATAAAGATGAGTGCTTAAAAAATTAAGAAGCAGATACAGTTCTTATCCATAAACAGGCAAATAAGTCACTTAGCACCAAACAGCAACTTTCCATTTCCATTTTTATTTGGAGACATAGTGTCTAGTAGGAGTAGAGAGAGATTTAAGAAAGAATATTCATCAAATGGAATTGATGAATAGAAGTCAAGAGGGATGGCAAAAGCTGCATTTTTCAACTACTCTGAAGAGGTCTCAAATGAGAGGAAATTGTGCATCTGCTGAAAGGGAGAAAAGAGAATAGAGTAAAAAGAGAGAGAACAGAGAGGAAAGAGAATGGGGCAGGGGGCAGGGGAAGAAAACATAGATTCTGGATTGTCCTTCATCTATTTGACAAATGAAGAGACATCATTGTCAATTGTGTTGCCAGATCATGAGTAAATTGCTGGAGTTATTTGCAGAAAGATACTTACTTCCGATGTGACATCCTTGAGGAATTTCACAAGATTCTCATGGTGAAAAAATCCTTATTTATATCTACCCTAGTTATAACTGGCAATAAGTACCTGTACCTGCCTGGACAGAAGAGCCAAGGTGGTATAAATGACTCCGATTTAATTTCTGATTTCAAAGGCAAGCTCTTTTTTTTTTTATTCTTTTTTTTACAAGGAACATGACCTCAGTTTTCAAAGTGATCAATGAATGTGGGTGCCTGTGTCCTAACTATTCTAGAGGTATCTTGAATGAAGCAGACAAAATCTTGTAAATACCGTTTCAAGAATTCAGGCCTAGAAATTTCTGAACTTACAGAGAGATTAATTCATATCTTCAATGTAATGTATCATCAGCTACACTGATATTATTGTGTACATGTCTACTATGTATGCACACAATCTATTTATTTATACTGAGGAAATTTATTTTGCTGCCTATTTTTACCAACTGACCTTTCGGGATCACATGCTGGAATAAAATCAGAAGACATAGATGGATGCATACGTATTAGTGCCCATGTACTCCACACCTGAGGAGTGTGGTAGTGTCTCTGAAGATACTTTTCCCAGTTGAAAGGAAACAGGACACAACACACAGATTCCTAGTGTTACAGTGTGGGGGCAAGAAGTGACATTGTATGAAAAGAATTGGTTTTAATCCCACTGATCTTGTCCCTGGTAGAGCCATGCTCAACACCCAATTCAGATCACCAGGGAAAGTGACTGAAGACAAATC
This sequence comes from Pterocles gutturalis, assembly GCF_000699245.1. NCBI lineage: Eukaryota > Metazoa > Chordata > Aves > Pterocliformes > Pteroclidae > Pterocles > Pterocles gutturalis. The sequence goes on along the minus strand of NW_010136339.1, from coordinate 35,489 downwards.
ATTCTAGTTCACAACTATTCCAGCACCAGGTAAAAACATTTAATGTATTGCAAAATTCTCATCTTTATGTAGACTACTAAAACCAAAAACATTATTAAAAGCATTATTTCCAATTTTGACAATAAGATTGTAACTTTACATGATTTCTCAATGCACTACACATTCTGCTTCTCTATATAATATCCTAGACGCTGTCTCTGCAAAAAAAATTGTTTTCTGCTTGGATGATTTTTTCTCTATGAAATATTGTTTTTTCCTTTTTTATTTACAGTTTTCTCTGACATCCAAAGGCAAAATTTTTATAGATTACAGTAGATTACAAGTGTATGTGTTAACAAATAAGAAACCTGTATGGCAATCTCCTGTTTCAGTGATCAACTGTTGTACATTGCTTCTGTCAAAAGTCAAAAAGTCAACCTCAATATGCCAAAACTGAATTTAAAGTTGTATATTTGATAATACCACAAAATGGCATTTTGTCAAGGTCAGAACTCAAAACTATCACACTGAAGGATATTTTCATGAAAATCCCCTGTCACACACAGGATGCACAGGCAACACAGCTAGCCAGTGCCATGGTGGTGCAATGGATATGTTGTATTGTCTCTTGGCCCTAGCAGAGGACTGATTTATGGAGAGCAACCTGTAAAGACTTTAGCCCAGATTAATCTCACCAGACTTTAGGCATCCAACTAAAGCACATACTGTTTAGCTCTCAGGTATATTTCTATATTTATGCCCAGGAGTATTTAAGGGGAGCTTGCTTTCTGAGACAGTGTTTTAGACAACAAAGTCTTTCCTGGTATGTTTTTAGGGTGTGACAGACTCCAGGCAGCACTGGTAAATCCTGTAGGATTTCCCTGATTTGGAGTTTGCCTCATTTTCCTTTTCATCTAATGTCCTTACAGGTTCTAGTGTTTCCCCACACCATCTTTGGTTAAAGTGTAAATGCAACTGAGTGCAGCAGAAGTGGAGACTGGGAATAAATGTTCATGCAGAGTCAGATAATCTGTACCTGGTGAGCTAAAAAGAGGCACGGAGATATCTTAATGGATAAAGAGATTATTGCATCACTTGATTTCTATGGAAATTGCTAGTTTACATTACAACAGCTTGAAACAAAACTTACTAAAAATCAAAGATACCTAGAGGGCCTCACTGCTGTGGGATCAGAGTGACTCTCAGTCCTGAATGCATCCCTCTCCTCCTATCCTCTGTGGGACATGAAAATGCATTTATCTCCATTTTCACAAATAGCAATTCTAGTTCTAGAGACACGAAAGGATCTCCATTACCATACAGAGAAACGGGTGCCAAAACAAGACAAAACAAAAGACCTTGAGACTCTATCACCAAATTGACCTTCCTCACCTCTTGCTAAGTTGCAGAGGATGAAGACAGATGTTTAAAGTTAGATTAACTTACATTTCCTTTGAAAAAATCATATGGAAGACTCAATTAATTTGGTATTTCTACAGAAAATAGAAAAAAGAGACTAGATTACTATAAATTAGGGTTGTCCTATAAATCAAAGAATTTAGATCTACACTTGCAGCTCAAAATAACCACTTACAACCAGCACTTTAGAGTTATTTAGATCCATACATTGTATAATTGAGCACTGAATTTGAATACATACATGTATCTAGAATCCAGAATCCAGAAAGTTAGTCTTGACTAGATTTTTTAGCAAAACGCTTATAGCAAATGTTTTTATATTTTAAAATATGTCAAAAAAATAAATACCATTTAGAATTTCCATTGCTTTGCTTACAGTTCCTGGAGTACTTCACGCTAACAATTTATCATACAAGTACCAGTGAATGTTTAAATCTACAATCTCTATACCCTGTAAAAACTGTGATTCTTATTTATGCCGATAGTCAGAATTCTTCAGTAACACTCTGTTGCTTGGAGATCTTTTTGGCACTGGAGATGCAAATGCAATTTTTGTCTTCCTTGTAGCTAAAACCAATGTTAAACATACAGCAGTTTTGTTCACTATTGGTTTTACACATACCTTAGTTATCTAAGGTGCCTGATAAAATCTTGATTTGGAGACACTGAGAAAAACTTTCAAAGTGTTCTCTTTGCAAATTAAATGAATTTCACAGAGCTGATAGTTGAAAAGGTGTGTAGTATCATTTTCTTCAGTTAATCAAAGAGAAGAGCTGATAGCAGTTTCACAGGATTTATGTTTTAAAAAAGGAGCTATTGTTAAACTTGCTTCTTGGATAAGGTAGAAACTACGGAAGTTTCTTTTATCACCTCTTGTAAAACATCCAAGCACAGTGAGAAGACAGAGGCTGAAATTAAGCATACAAGTAAAACAACTAATAGATGCTTATGACCTCTGTTCAGGAATTTTTTTAACTAGTATGTACAAAATACTAAATTTGTAAAAGAGGATATAACAGATGAAAGTTATACCTTTCTTACACAGCTCTTCTGGAACTGACAGATAGCCTTACTTTTAGTATAAAGGTTGATTTGGATTTTTCTTTTCAGGCATGGTGATAAATATTAAGGCCTTGTAAAAAGAATGGACATGCAGGTAAAATGCAGTAATAATTTTATTAATTGCCTGAAAACCTTGATTAAAAATTTAGAATTTTTAAAGAATGGTTGTTGCTCTAAGTTGTAAGGAGAGAGAGAAACATTCTAGACGTTGATTCATAATACTTCATACAGTCATGTAATTAGATCTATACATGCTTTAAGCTTTAAAATACTTTATTTTGCAAGTGGCACATCATTATGTAAATTTAAGGATAAGTACAGCTTCCGGGTTTCAGCACAAACTTTTACAACGAAAAGAGTAAGACAGTGGCTGCAATTACCTTTCCAAAATCTTTCACTTTGAATTCTGTGGTGTGTTTTGTGTTTTTTTTTTTTTTTAATTTTTTTTCTCTCTGTGGTACTTAAGAAAATAGATACAGAATATCCAAACAAATTACAAAACAGGCACCACATAAAATTTAACCCCACTGCAGAAGAAATCTAAGTATATCTGTGAACACCAGAAAGCAAGTCAAGAACAAGCAGACTTCTGAAAGACCTCAGTCCAGCTCTTCCAGGGTTAGCAGCCAACACAAGTCCTCAGGCCCTGACTTTATTTTATACTACAACCTCAGCCAAAGATGTCAGATGACATCTTTACACATGGAATAATAGATTTTCTTTCTTAAAGACCGTACAACCGAAATGGGAAAAATAGATCGTTATCTCTAGTTTATACCTAGGTACCAATGTGGAGACACGTTAAAGGATTTGACCAAGAAGCTTGTGGTAAAACCCAGATATGAATGCGCAGCAGAGTCCAGCCTCCTCTGATGCAATACCCCTCTTCTCCAATAAGCCCATCATCATGACAGCATCACTGTTTTTAAACCTATGTACTTCTTAAACTGCTACAGCTTTTGTTTACTCAAGTATATCCAAGAAACCTGTTCTTACCCCATACCTAACACTCCCATACATATGGCAACATGTACAGTTGACATATGAGGGTTATAAAAACAAACTTATCAAATTGCAACCAAGAAGAAATATTAAGGAAGACCTTCAAAGCATCCTCTTCTCTTCCAAGCGGAGAAAGATGCCCAGACCTGTCCAATTAAGAGTACCTCAGTGTGAACCCTCTAGCAAAAGGCAGACACCTGAGAGACACACTTTTTCCTCAAAGCCATCAGAACTTGAAGTACTTAACACTGCATGTTAGAAAACTAGTACCTCTGACTTCAAAACTGGCACTACCTGTCCATTGATTTCTGGGTGGAGTGCAGCTACATTATTCCTTATTAAATCAATACTACTTATAGCATGACCTGCTGTGTTTTGTGCAAACCATGGCTTACAAATTCCTTAACCTGTAGCCCTACTCAGCAATTCAACTGCGGAATGACAAATGGATAGGTAACTTTGACGTGTTTCTTCTATTTTGTCAGTTTTTGCTGGTGTTCCAGTGGTGCCTGTGAATGGGAATCTCTCCCAAATCAACAGATCCAGTCCAAACAGGAGGAAAAAAAAAACAAACCTTAATTCTTCCATTGCCCTGGATGTACAGAAATAGTCCAGGGAGATAACGAGATCATCAGGTCAGGAACCTTAAATTGAGAAGGCAGAAAAAAACCCTGTCAATCAGGAACAAAGACATAATACCTTCTTTTCCTTCCGTACTTAAACCATTCTTAGTTGCATTCAGGTTGATTCTCGGTCTGTGAGCTCTCATTTGCTACAGTAAGGCAGTAAGTGTCTCTTCATGAGTCAATCCACTAAAATGTAACTAAGCATAAAGAATTATACTCAACAGAGAGGCTAGAATATGTTGCAGTCTATGTGTGGTTATAATTATACACACAGGATTTTCTTATGGTTAGTGAAAATGAAAAATAAAGATGAATGTTGGCATCCCAAAGACCTTTGGTTTCATGCATATGTGAGTTCTTATACAGTCTCAGTGTGTCTTTATCCAGACGGAAGTGCAATAAATTGTTTTATCACGTTGTTGGGCTTAGACTTCTTAGTCACCTTCTTCTTGCCCCCAGCCTCCTCTCTCTGAGAATGATAGTCACAGACAAGTCTGCAAGGTCAGATACTATAAAAATGTAGCAAATATTAAATATATAAGAAGTATTAAATATTTACTCAACAGCTATCCTCAATGCCAGAAGCAGGTTGGCTGTCTGCACAGTCTCTGTAGGTAATCTGCAGTCAAACTGATGTGAGTGAGTAACTGAATCTTTCTGATGCTTTCCCAAATCTCACTCACCTGTTCCCCAGCTTTGTCAGCACCTTCTCTGCAGGCAAAGAGAAATATGCTCGTTTAGCTACCCCACAGCTGTGTGTTCAAGTTAACCTGCATGGCTTTGTCCCAGGAGCCCTACCAGTCTATTAACAAGTCTTGGCTGAGAAGCGTGGGCATGAGATGGCATGTACCTTGCAAGCTGGACCTGGCTACCTGCATGCTTATAGCATGTCTCAGCAAACAGTTGAAGAGGGCTTGAGTGCACACACTGGTTCAGCACATGCTATCGTGTCGTCCAGGGACACCCAAACCTGGCGTTAGCAGGTGGCCTGCGACAGGGCTGGACAAAGCAGTCACTGGCAGTGCAGACATAACCTTCCTTACCCCTTTACAGGTCACAATATGTTTATATGACCATAAGGAATTCATTGCTCAAGACTGCTACAGAGTGAGTAGAGGGTGACAGCTAATTACTTTCTCGCTAAACAAGCTCTTGCAAACAGTGTTGTTGAGGAACAAAGGTCTTTGATTGCAAGCTAGAGGAGCCAGCAGCCAGCCTGCTCCCTGTGCTCAGGGGAATAGACACAGCCATGACAAATTTCCAGAGTTTCTTATGCCTGATGGCTTCAATCCAGATCTATTTGGATTAAGTTTTACCAGTGAGGAACGAAATAATACCACTTAAAACAAAACTATACATTCTTATGAGTAACTCCAGCTGTCCTGACAAAACTACAGGGTTATTCTATGAAATCAACAGTTATCTCATTCTTATTTATAGCTGCGTTGGTTAGCAGTCTTATCCTAACCTGGTTCTCAACTAAAAGCAAAGGATTGAGATCCAGAAAATCTGGGAGTTTCAGAAAACACAATGGTGGTTCTGCTGCAGTCTTCCTCAAAGTGCATGCTATCTATAAACTGCAGTTGTAATTCATGGGATCTGTCTGTGTAGAAATTGAATGACCATAGCTAGCTGTTAATATTTTTAGAAACTTATTTCCTGCCTGGTTTTCTTTAGGGCATCCTAGTTTTCAACTCTGTGACATTAGAGAAGTGTCTACAGAGAGACTGTCAGGATACTTTGGAGACTGTGAAATATGATGGACAACACAATGAGGGAAATTACCAATGCCTTGAGAACATAAGTAACATGAATTTTTCTCTTTAAAACATATCTTTGTAAAAAAATATTAAAATCATTTTAAAGCATTCTTGTACTGGAAATGTTAGGCTTGAAGTTTCATAAAATCTCAGAGGAAAGGTCAGTGTTTTTAGAAGTTAATGGAAACAGTGTTATTCATTAAGTTTAATTGCCCGCTTTTAGTTAAGAAAAGATATTTCATTTGTGGCCTAACCCCTCTCTTGGGTATTCCAGGGGGACTTTCAACGTCATACTGGTCCTATTCCTGGATTACCCTTAACAGCTATTGGCATTCTGGTATTTAATTTTTCTCACATTCATGACACTGGAAGTGGAAGTTGCATCTACCAGAAAACTTACTGAGGTCTCCTGGTAGAGATTGTAGGGGTGGTGACAAGTATTTCTGTGCTGTTGTCAGCAGGCACTTGATTGTGAAGAGTTGGGGGAAAGAAACAGAGACACAGCCTGATGGCACACATAAGCCTTCCGCGTCCAAAAAAGCAAAAAGGAGGGAGCACATGCCTACTGCAGGAAATTATATTCAGCCCAGCTCTCCCAGCAGCCCTGCAAAGTTTGAATGCTATTCACCTCTCACATTTGCCTTTGAAAGTGTCCTAATACTGGTCTGCAGATCCCTACAGGGATACACTCTGAAAATTAAATGTATGCCCATCAGGGTATCAGTGATGACTTTGTGATTTATTTAGAGGGCACTAAAATAGTTGGACTAAAGGAAACCTAACAGTTCATGCACTCAAAAAGTCAGAACAAAAACTTAATACCTTGTTGCATATCCAGGCAAGCAGGCTTCATGAACATCATGGGAGGCAGCAACAATGAATTCAGTGACAAGTAAATAAGTTAGTTTGTAACAGCTGGAGAGAATCAGCTATCAATCTCTTTATATCTTAGTTGCAAATTACTGACTGTCAGCTATTTATTTTCTTATTGTCATGTTTCAGTTGCTGTTGACAACTGCTTGTTGCTCAAAATTGCATAGAAGTCTTTACATAAAATATGATATAGCAATTTGTCAAATAATTACTTGTTTTTCTCATAATAAATTTATTCAAAGTTATATAGAAATCTCTGTATTTTTGTTGACAATATAAGAAGTCCATTTTAGCATTGGCCTGTTTGCCCCTTTTAGCTAGGTTATTCTCTTTTAGGAGAAGTTTAGGATTAGCAGAATAATCCTAATGTATAATATTCAACTATAAAATATTTCCCTTTTTGCTTTCCCTGTCATATATGTCCTGTGAAAAAAATATCTTCTGAACAAACTGATTAAATAATTAGATGGCAATGTAATGCAACATGGCAACACAATACCTGATCAGCAAGGTCTATTTTTAAATCTACCTTTGTCTTTACACCTTTGTCCTACTAGCTGCACAGTGTGAGGTCTAGGGAGCGCCTCCTCCTCTTCCATTTAACCAGGAGGCAGCAGGTGCAGAGCTCCCATGCCTTGATGGATGAGAAAATTTGGCAGCAGCTATAACAAGCAGTGCCTCAAAATCAAACAGTGGTTATAAAGAAAAACAGGTGCTTTTTTCTGAACAACCGCTCAGTCACCACCGCTCCTCCACCCTCCTTCTGAGGCCTTGCCTTCCCTGCAGTCACTGTAGGTGATCATGCTGCAGACTAGGGAACAGTGGACCTGCTTTTATCATGCCTCGATATCTATTTGAGATATCTTCTATCATCAATAAGTTCAATATCACGGAAATAAAATGAGAATTGAAAGGGTTAGCCTGCTTACTACATAATGTGGCAACTGGTGTAAATCTGATGTAAAGTGTTCATGCCGGTGTCACTCCTAGGTAATTTATAACAGCCTCAAGTTCCAATATAAAAAGCACATAGCTGCAGGGAGACATGTCAACTTCCCTTACATGGGCTGTCATTCCCTTGGAAACATAATAATTAAGATGTCTGGTGTAACTGCTTCTGCCAGAAATATTTTTAGATTTCAGCCCATTTCAAGAAACTCAGAATTTAAGGGGAAAATTATTAAATGCTGCATGACAAACTAAAGAAAATACTCCTACTGTCAGGAGAAACACATGAACAGACACTCACCCAAAGTTCCTTGACAATGTTGTGAAAACTATCTTGTCCAAAAAATAGATAAATAATAACAAAATAAAATAAAATAAAATTAACAACTATAGTCAAGATTAGTATTAACTTGACAATGAATGAGGGCAGCTGAAATGGAATTGAAATGCTTCTTACTGATAGGAGAATTCCCCATCCACTTAGGTATTTTCACCCACCAGCTGCCTCTCCAATGACCTAAGTATTGGCCAAGCATTTTGGTTGCTGGAGCTGATGAGTAGCTCAAGAGCATGCACTCTCACAGCTGGGGACTCAGGGGCTCTTACCTGTCTGAGAAGGGGCCACAAGAGATGAAACAAATGCAGTGAGACAGTTGCACAATATTTAGTGTACTGCTGGGCTGTCAGAAGTAGTTAATTCTCATAAAGCATTAACCAGTGAAATAAGACCCAGCTAAACAAGTTGTAACCAGGATTAATAAGTGACATTAATTTGCCAGTTAGGAATGTTCTTCTGCCCAGTTAGACATTCATTGCATAAGTTTCCATCCGTAGAGCTATTTGAAGGGAGAGAAGTCTGCTTGTGTTGTGTTCCTTGGTTTTTCTCTGTAAATATCACCACTGAAAGGTTCATAAATTATAAAGACCTATATTCTAACACCCATTAAAAGCCAGAGAAGAAAACTGACTGCTTAGTATGGAGGAAAGACCCCCTAGCTGCAGGTGCACAAGCATCACCTGTTTGTGAAGCTCATCAGACAAAGTATTGAGTAAGCAAGGAACTTGCAGGAATCACAAATTTTTTGAATCAATAAAACTGCATTCTATGGGCTGTTACCCAGGGGGTTTAATGGATGGATGGGGCTGGGATGAGTAGCCAAAGAAACAAGTGTGTCTGGTATTAAGTTGTAGACTGGGGAAAAGAAATAATAAAAATTAGAGAACAAAAGGTTAAGAAAGGAAGAAAGGGGAGGAAAACTGGCAACGTTTTCAGATTGAAAAACCCCAGCTCCACACCTTTCCAGGAAGGTAGACACTGAACTCTAACTGATGCAAAGTATTTAGTACTAAGTAGAGCAAAATTATTACAATGCATGCCTTGCATAGACAGTCCTATTTATGTACAGCATTATAATGTTTGTCCTTCTTGCAAGAGCATGATATTGTTAACTCATGTTCACCTGATAATTGTGCTTTTTTTTCTGCAAAATTGACTCCCAGTCACTCTCCAGCCTGTATTGTTGCAGGTAATTATTGCAAAGTCTTTCACCTCACACTGTCTTTATTGTACTATGCACTGCTGGGTCCTTTTCTTTACTTCAGCAAAGTCACTCTGAATCTGAATAGTATATCCATAGTGTTTGAAGGATCCCTAGTTACCTGTCATCTACAAATTTGATAAGTATATTCCATATTCAGCTACGCAAGTCACTAATGAGAATTCCAAGGTATACTGAGATTTGTTGAACCTCGTTCCGCCCACCCCTCCCTTTTGACAGCAACCCTCAATGATTATCTCGTTCTGGAGTTCCAAATACTTTCACACAGAACTTACACTTTTCCTTGTCTGAATATGCTTCCCTCTTTTGTGTATAAGAATTTAATCTGATACAATGCCAAAAACCTTAGCAGGTTTCTGACATCTATTTCTTCTACCCTTTCCAATGAGTTATGATTCTGTCTTAAAAGGAAATTAAGTAGGTTTCAAGTGACTTTTTTCTTGATAAATTAAGATGCGTTCTTATCTTCCTCTTGTCTTCTGGATGCCAACAAATATTTTGTTGAACCATGAATTTCAGTATATTTCCCGGAAAGATGGGTCAATCAGTTTAACTTTTGTGCCTTGACTCATTCTTCTTCTCCGTTATGAAAAATAGCTACTTTTTTCCTTTTTCTGTCTTCCACTTTTTTTAGTGGAAGAACTGTCTGTACAACATGTTCCTATATTTTAAGTAATTATTTTATGTTTTGAGTGGTTATCTTAAAGTTGCCAGTACTCTACTTGCATTCTGTAACCTAAAGGATTTTTCTATGACTAAATATTTATTTAATAATTAATATTAGAGGACGAGGTGATGGAAAAAGTAGCATGAAATTCTCTAAATTATTTTTTTTTATTTAGTATTAAAGGGATTATTTTTATTTTTACATGCATGGTGAATCACTGATTTTTTTTTTTAATGAGTTGATCTCTGTTAAAGAAAGATTCACAAACCAGTTAACCAGACACAAGAAACAGGAAGATAAATGCTTTGCTTCCTGAGATTGAAGTTTGGTGACATGAGCTCATGAACCCATCAGTGTTTTTAACTCTGGTATAACCGCATCATAACTTTATCAACACAGCTTATGCATTTTACAGCTCTCAGGAAGGCCAAAAAGAGAATAGTCTTAAGAAGGGTAGCAGTTGTTTGCTGTTTAAGGTGCTTTTGAGGAAGGTTGAAACAAAATAGATGGGGGTAAATGCTGCTGCTGTCCATGTTGTGCTGTGTTTTTGTCTTTCTTGTAAATGTAGCTTGGTGACTTTGCAGATACTGAAAATCTAGGAAAGAAAAGATCCCACCTTAGAGTGGGCCACAGTCATGCCAGAATAACTGTGACGGGTTCTTACGAGTTAGTCCTCACTAAAACCAGACAACTGTGAGGATAAACTTAGGGCAATTAGCACCAGTTACAGACTGGTGTAAAGAAATGCTTAGGAAAGGCAATACTCGATAGGTTTGATGTTTTCCATTTAGCTGATCCTGAAGATATTAATCCTAGGACACTCAGAGAACTGACTGAAGTAATCTTAAAACTATTACAGTTATCATAAATAGCTTGTGAAAATCAGAATATTTTGTATCTCAAATGCCTACGTCATGAGACATATCTGTAGATAATGCTGTAGATAACGCAGAAAAGGAATTTTCTGTATTAAGGATCCAAATATTTTATCCCACCATCAGAAGGAAACCCTGCAGAAGAGGGTGATTCACATGCTTAGACTACTGAAAAATGTCCTAGCTTTTAAACTGTTGACCCTGAAGTCTGGATCAGTTCCTGCAGGGTTTTGAAGCCCTATGAAATTGCGCCTGGATGCAAAGATCCACCCAAACAAATTCTCATTATAAGTAACTTGAAATGCTTCTAAGGACTGGAGAACTCTGGATGAGATGACAATAAAAAATTTCTCCCACAATGTGGGATTCAAAGAGCTCTCCATCTTTCAAGACAGAAGAAAGAAGAATTTCATTAAGTAGACACCAAATTTTATTAGATTAATATAATGCTATGTACCTTCCCCAGTCCTGGATCTCCATAATTAAAACATTCCTTTCAGAGTGACTGATACATTCAGTTTATTTTTGTCCTCAATCTCACCATCCATGGAATGTTTTTTTTTTTCATTTAACCTTCTGTACTCCCATCTGCTTTTATATGATTATTCCAACTGAAAAATTCAATTCTCTGAGCTGTCCATAAATAAATAGTTTGTTGGCTGTATTTTGCAGCTGCCACAAGCTACCGAGCAACAGAGACTAATCTTGTAGCTGTAATAATTCCATCTTCAACTATCTTGCAATTAATTTGTTTAAACTACTGGAAGGAATTCCCCAAACTTTGCAATTTAAAACTAAATATGCACTAAATTATATTTATCTAAAGTTTTATTTCAACCATATATTCTGCCACAAAGTTTCCTTACAGTTCTTGTGCTTGCTTAGTTTGTCAGTGATCTGACCTTGCCACTTCAAGTTCATGTCCAAAAATGTAGCAATTCCCACAGTATCCTGTCTTTTTTCCCCCTATGAATCCCCCTAGCTACATCAGAGACTCCCAGTCCTGTGAATAATGAATGAATAATTTAAGACTCAATTTCTTAATCTGTTGCATTCATTCATTTTACAATGACTTTGATGAGAAATGAAGGCACTAACCATCTTGCAGGAATGAACATATCAGCTGTGATTTTTTTAAAGACTTATTCTCAGAAAAAAACTCTAGATAGAATTTAAAGTAATAATTGAAAGTGAAAGCCATGGGCATGCAGATACTAATTAAAAACCCTTTCTTCCTAACCCCAGCAGATTAAGCCTGTAGTTACAGTTTAACACAAAACCCAGTGAGTTTTATATAGTGATAAATTTGATTTTTACCCGTTAACAGTAAAACACTGAGGTCTGCAAGGAAAGTATCTGCCATGTAAACAATTTTCCACTCATTTCCAATCCTTAGGGAAATGAATATACTACAAAATGTATTTTAAAAATAAATTTTAAAATATATCAGAATTCTCTAGCTTTATTCAAAACAATCACCTGTATAATATCTTCCAATACAGAGGCTCTTCTCTGTTCTGCAGTTTTGATCATTAAAGGAATTTTTAATAGAAAGCATATGATTTAATATATCATTAACAATTAATATTTCAAGGATAAAATCTCTTAGAAGTTCTTTTTTTTAACTCTGTTCTTTGGAGTTTCATAGAAAATATAAAAGAGGCCAATTTACAGCAGTTAATATGCATAAATGCTGGAGGCGAGACTCATTGGAATCCAATATTTTTGAGTTCTTTAATTAAAACTGTGTCTGTATATTAACAATTTTTTTTTTCCTACCTTTGTCTATTCAGGTCTGAATTTAGTTAAGAAAAATTAGAGAGGGCAAAAGAATTGTGGTGGAAGAAAACAAACAAATAACATACATTTGAAACATAAAGGAGTGGGCAATTCTGTCTCATAGGATACAGAAATAGGAAGTCCAGTTTCCTTTAGCTTACAAATGTAAACTTATTTTTTAAAAACTAATAAAGTCTATGAAATCCCTCATATACATACAAGCAGTGGTCATCTAATATTCAATATATATTGCACAATCTCTTCATGTATTTGAAAGTTGAAAAAGAATGACCATCAGCAGTTACTTATTTAAAATCCTTGCGAACAGCAAATATTTGAAGAAGCTATCAGTAAGACAAAAATAAGCACCCATGGTTCCATGAAAGCAACTAATTTCTTTCCCATGTAACAGCATTTAACCACACTAGTGCTAAACAGAAGAGCCAAAGAGCAACAGGCACTGCAGAGAGAAGACTACTACCAGCCCTACTGGGGGTAAAAAAAAAAAAAACCAAACACCAAACATTTTCCATTGCAAGTGCTAAGAGCTAGAGGAAGGACTGGTGCATAATTCTGGATATGACAGGACCGGATCTCTGCTGGGAGACAAAGGAAAAACAGTCTTTAGCATACCCAAATAATTCTTCTCTCCAACAGATTTCATTCAGATTGAATGATTTGACTGTCTCTAGCTCTCGTGAACCTGACTTGGATTTAGAAAATTACATGCAGTATATTAATCTGTTTAATGATACTGTGGTATCTGTCCCCAGTCATATTCCAGGTATACTGTGCTTCCAATTATCCAAAAATCTTCATCACATTTATTTGTTTTGACCTTCCTTAAAATGTCCCTCTTGCTGCAGGTAAACATTATCCAAAGGTAGCAGGTCATTCCTTGTACTAAACAGGAAACCCTTCTGATGAGCAAGAAGAAGAGAACATTTAGCAACTAATGCTAGAATTAAGCAGAATCACTTAAGCAACAAAAACATAGTGACTATGATCTCCCAGTCCATGGAGTAAATTGTCCATATGTACTTGAAAAGTCTCAGAGACTTTTCCATTATCTGCTTACCTCCAAGTCTATTCTATGAGCAACAGTTAAGCAAGCAGTGTGAACTTTATCCAACTCATGTGTGAAGCAGATTTTTATCTGCTAGAGCGGTCCTTTTCAGTTTCTTGGTTAGGGACTTTTAAATAGACATGAAGTACCATGTGGTTTGCTGAAAGTAACCAGGAGAACAAGGCCCACTGTGTGCTGCTCAGATTTTTGCTAACCCGTGTTCAAATTGCTGTCTCTGGCAGCCATCATCTTTTGTCTGGCAGTTTCCTCAGAATCCACTAGCTTACGGAAATAGAATAGCAAAAACTCCAAGCTGGAGGATATAAAACATCAACTTACCCAAAAAGCTTTGAAGCTGATCCAACAACATCTGTACTGCTGAGGCTTTTGTGCTTCCCAGCATGATACAGGGGACGCTCGCACCCTGACAGAGGAGAAAGGATGAGCACTCTCACCATCAGATAGGAAACCAATTATTTTCTTTTATTCATAGATGCACGATATTAAGAGTCATGGGTTATAAGTTATGAAACCTTATTACCTGAATAGTGAATAAGTGAGTTAACATGATAGACTAGTCTCAGCAAAAGGGGATTGAGACCCTGTTTGTCATAGGTTTTTATTATACTTTTTAATGAGCTCATGAAACAAAGTTTAAATCACAGAGTATGTTGTCTTATAAATTTGAGAGATATGAATGGACCTTGACATGCTGTCAGATTTAAGTTCCCTACAGGCACTGAAAAAAAATCTGGAACATATAAAATGAAAAAAGGTTAAATGCTGCTGCTCTAAGATGTCCTTCTCTTCCTTCAAGCAGCAGATCTCAAGCTTTGTTGAACAAAGTTCTGAGTGGTTTTCTTGTCACAGTGATTTACCTCACTGTTTAGAGAGAGCAAACATTCATCATTACACAAGTTTCTTCTAATTAACCTAACACGTGTCATTTTCTAGCCTTCTGAAAAATTAAAAGGCTTCCAGCTTAGTCTTGGCATTTGGATCTAAGTAAGACCCATCCCCTTGATGACCTTTCCCTGAAATGTAAGAAAGTCATTCTTATTTTTAGTACAAGTCCAGTGACTTCCTTCCCATATATAAAAAACATGCTGCTTAGTTTGTATGTATATTTGTACATTTGATAACCCAAAATTCTCCATAAATGTTTTGAAACATCGCCTTAGGAAAAAAAATTGTTTTATTATCACATGATCCTTATTTATTCATTGGACTTAACTAGTACCATTGTCACTGCAATAATTACTTTTTTTTTTTTTTTTGACTGACCATTACTAAAAATGTGTAAGATTTCAAGTAGCATAATGAATGTTTCTAATTTAGGGAATCAGTTGTGTGACAGTACCAAGAGTCTGAGCATTGCAGCTAGTTCCCAGAGCTCAGTGTGGCTTTTCCAGCTTTTAGATATTCAGAAAAGACAATTCTTGTTAAGAGAAAAAAATATATTTGATTTATTTACAGTAAATTCCTTCTGAATTTTCCCCACTTTGCAAAGGAAAACATCAGCAACACCTACAAACCATATAAACAATTAAGGCTTTGCAAAATTGAAACAAACATGACTTATAACTTCCAATAGGATGTTAAACCTCAAAACCAGATTCAAATCAACAAAGAGATTTATTCCAGGTTCATCATCATAATTTCCTTGAAAATTCCCAGATCTGCCTTTCCCATTCCATTTCTACATCCAAAATCCTCTGAATGATTCTTGACATTTTGTCAAAGATAATATTTTCCTTTCTAGCACTGTTGAAAATTTGCATTAAAAATACCCATTGCATAAAATTATTTTACTTTTAACATTCCTCATGGCCTACTAAAACCCATCATCTGTCACACATCATCACCTCATCCTCTCTCTCTCTCTGTTGCTCTTTGCCAATTCATCAACAGGCCTTTCACTAACTTGGAATAAGACATCCTAACAGAATCCATGTCTCACTCTCTTTCATGCAGCTAACCTCCATGCTACATTATTTAAAAAAAATAAAATAGAGAATTTTCAACTAAAAAAATAAAAAAGATTATTCATGTGATACAGTGTTACTTTGTACTGCTCAGGGAAATATCAATGTCAGAAGACCATCCTGGGTAGGTGCAGGCTGTTTTGGGTAAAACGTAGAGAGACTTTTCACTTTGGTATGACTATGCCTGATTTGCCTACCTAAATAAAGCATTTGAAAGTGCTAGTGTGCCATGTTTCAAAAAGCTAAACCCAAACTATGAAACTGTTAGGGATAAGAAATTCTTGAAAGGTTGTTAATTTCCACCATCTACTTTTCGATGTTCTTCTCAGTATTAATTGCTCCAACAGAGAAATAAATGAGGCTCTGACAGTAATGGGCATGCTGTTATACCAAACAAAAAGTACAATCAGTGCTTGTACCTAATCATAGAATCATCATCGAATTATAGAATGGTTTGGGTTGGAAGGGACCTTAAAGATCATTGAGTTCCAACTCGCCTGCCATGGGCAGGGACACCTCCCACTAGACCAGGTTGCTCAAAGCCTCATCACCTCCAGGGATGGGGCATCCACAACTTCCCTGGGCAACCTGTTCCAGTGCCTCATCACCCTCACAGGAAAAAAAATTTCTTCCTCATATCTGATCTAAATCTACCCTCTTTCAGCTTAAAATCTGTTACCCCTCATCCTATCACTACACTCCCTGATAAAGAGTGCCTCCCCATCTCTTCTGTAGGCCCCCTTTAAGTGCTGGAAGGCTGCTCTAATGTGTCCCCAGAGCCTTCTCTTCTCCAGGCTGAACAACCCCAACTCTCTCAGCCTGTCCTCTTATGTGAGGTGCTCCAGCCCTCTGACCATCTTTGTGGACCTCCTCTGGACTTGCTCCAACAAGTCCAAGTCCTTGTTGTGCTGAGAACTCGATCTGGACTCAGTACTCCAGGTGGGGTCTCGCAAGAGCAGAACAGAGGGGGAGAATCACCTCCCTCAACCTGCTGGTCACACTTCTTCTAATGCAGCCCAAGATAAAGTTGTCTTTCTCGGCTGCAAGCACACACTGCCGGCTTGTGTTGAGCTTTTCCTCAACCAATACCCCTGAGTCCTTCTCCTCAGGGCTGCTCTCAATCCATCCTCCTCCCATCCTGTATTTGTGCTTGGCATTGCCCCAACCCACATGCAGGACCTTGCCTTTAACCTTGTTGAACTTCATGAGGTTTGCAGGGACCCACCTCTCAAGCCTGTCAAGGTCCCTCTGGATGGCATCCCTTCCATCCAGCGTGTCCACCACACTACACAGCTTGGTGTCGTCGGCAAACTTGCTGAGGGTGCACTCAATCCCACTGTCCATGTCTCCAAAAAAAGTATTAAACAACACCAGTCCCAATACCAACCCCTGTGGAATGCCACTCGTCACTGGTCTCCACTTGGATGTTGAGCCGTTGACTGCAACTCTTTGAGTGTGACCATCCAGGTAGTTCCTTATCCGCTCAGTGGTCCATTCATCAGATCTATGTCTCTCCAATTTAGAGACAAAGATGTTGTGGAGGACAGAGTCAAAGGCTTTGCACAAGACCAGGTAGATTATGTCAGTTGCTCTTCCCTTAAGCACCAACGCTGTAACCCCATCTTAAAAGGCCACCAAATTTGCCAGACATGATTTGCCATTAGTGAAGCCATGCTGGATGTCACCAGTCACCTCCTTATTTTCTATGTGCCTTAGCATAGTTTCCAGGAGGATCTGCTCCATGATCTTGTTGGGCACAGAGTTGAGATTGATGGGTCTGTAGTTCCCTGAGTCTTCCTTTTTTCCCTTTTTAAAAAGAGGGGAACTATTTCTCCTTTTCCAGTCACAGGAACTTCATCAGACTACCAAGACTTAAGTATGGTGGAAAGTGGCTTGGCAACCTCATCTGCTAGTTCCCTCAGGACCCATGGATGAATCTCGTCAGGACCCATGGATGAATCTCGTCAGGTCCCATGGACCTGTGCACCTTTATGTTCCTTAGATGGTCTCGAAGCTGATCTACAGTGGGCAGTGCTTTATTCTCCCAGTCCCTGCCTTTGCCTTTCACGACTTGAGCAGTGTGGTTTGAACCCTTGCCAGTGAAGACTGACGCAAAAAAGTAATTGAAAACCTCAGCCTTCTCCATATTCTGGGTAATCAAGTATCTCATTTCCTTACAGAGAGGGCCCACATTTTTTCTAGTCTTCCTTTCAACACTGACATACCTATAGAAGCTCTTCTTGTTGCCCTCGACATCCCTGGCCAGATTTAATCAGGGCTTTGGCTTTCCTAACCTGATCCCTGGTTGATCAGACAATTTCTCTGTATTCATCCCAGGCTACCTGTCCTTGCTTCCGCTCTCTGTAGGCTTCCTACATATGTGTTCAAAGCAGAAAAGACACCAAATTTTGCAGTAACACAGTGGCACCACTGTACCGCTTTTAGTGTCCATTTCTCCTGAACAATCAATAGGTAGTATAGATTTCAGACCAAAGAATTATCTCATATTAATTACTTTACCAAAAAAAATTAAAATATTGAACTTTCCTTAACTCTTGCCTTAAATGTTTCCCCATACATATATTTAAAAGCAAGAAGGAAACTAATTTCTATAAGGATAACAATAAATTCACATATTTTTATTGACTCAGCTTCACATTCTTCAGTTGCTAGAATAAAAGATAACAGTACTCTCAAAGGTTTATCCAAAAATGATACACTCAGTTACATGTAAAATATGTATTACAGTCATTCCTGACAAAATTTACAGGGATGCATTGTTAAAAAAAGCCTACCAGTATTTTGAGTAAGCTAATTCATCTCTTTTTGAGCACAAGGTGCTGTAACATTAATGTTTTTCTAGTTCAATTTAAGATGTCCCAAGTAATAAGACTTTCCCATTTCTCGTTGAGAGATTATTCCAGCAGGTCTTGCTGCTGCAACATCATGCTTTGCAATCAACCTATACCCTAACTTTCTAAATTATGCAAATTTGTATTTGCTCAGCTAATGTGTAGTTACAGAAAGTACAAACACTTATTTGCATTTCAGAGCTAATAAAAAGAATCATAAAATTCCAATTTTAATTAATTTAACTTAGTCCCCATGGTAATTCCAAAAGAAATAAGAGGGGAAACAGAGTGTTTTGCCCCTGTTAAAAACAGATAATGGTAGAAATATTGATAGATAGATTAGATACATAGATGATGTGTCACTCACAAGAGATAATCGGAAGCCACTACTATAGTGACTATACCATTAAAAGCAATAGTTTCAAGTGTGAGATAAACTGCTGTGAGAAAAGCAGATGCATTGTCACTATATCTTCAAAAGCTTTCTTAGCAGTTTTTACATCAGTGTTTCACACTGCCCTATTCAGATCAATTTCCCTCGCCTGCAGAACTCTTGCTTAAAATCAACAAAGGGGTAACAATTTGTCTATTTTGAGCAGATGGATTTACTATGTTTTAATCATGACAGTAAATAGAAACACTGAAAAGGTGGGTGCTAGGCACATGTTGGTTTTGCGTAATGAATTTTTGCTTTATTTTTCTGGGTACTTTGGAAAATAAATATAATTATTCTCAAGTCCAATGAAAGATCTGGAATAAGCCTACCTACTCAGAACTAATTGGTATTCAAATTTATAATTACTGTCTTTGTCAAATAGATCTATTCTGATTATTTTGCTTTATTAGTACTGTCACTCCTTTTAAATTTTAACACTGTGTTTAAATCAACCTGTCTTTAGCAATTTACTTGAGTTACACAATTACACAGGTAGCAATTAGAGTAGCTTGGGCATCAAATGCAACTCTTGATAGAACTGTGGATCTGTACATTCAGTTCATTAGGGGATTATCATTGTTAGCATAATGACAAATGGACGCATTATTTAAGGGATTTATTTTACATATAATATTTGCTACTTTAAAAAGTGTATTTTTAATAAGAGCTATACCTATTTATGTCTTCTTTAATAATAGAAAGACCTGTACGGAAAAAGTAGCTTGGTTCAGTTAAGCCACTTATAAGTCTGTCAAATTTTCTGATCCTCATATGAATTATTTAGACAATATATATTCAGTTGTGTGCACAGCACATATGTTTTCCTCCACTACACCATTATGTGGGATTGTGGTTTTTTGATGTGAAATCTAGCTGACTGCCTAAAAGTATACATATAAGGAGGGACTTTATAATTTTTTCTGTAACCTCTGGTGCAGCATATATTAACATATAGCAGGCACGTGTGACCAAGACAAGAAACGTATTCTGCTGTTTCAAGACAGCGAAAACCAAGAGCTCTCAGCTCTGCCCTCCCACACTCAGTTTCCCCCTCAAGGCTTCTTAAGGAAACACCCTTTGTCTATGACAATGGACCCAACTCACACACATTACTCCCATGGTTAAAGCACCGTTAATGTGGCATACAGTCCATTCTGCCTGGTTGTCAATAATACGTGTACGTGCAACAGGAAAAACATAGCTATAAAATATATTTTTTTAAAAAGCATACTGAAAAAACCAGATCAAATTACTGGATGTGAAAAGTTTCCCATGCTCATTTGTTGTAGGATCCATGCATTCCTGAGACAACATTCAATCTCAGGAATAGTCCTAACCAGAGATTGTAGTTAACCAGCAACATGCCCAGAGATACCATGACTGAGACCTACCTCCTCTTCCCCTCCTGATTTTTGTTCTCTTGAGGAGTAATCTTTTTCCCTAACCTTCACAAAAAGCAATCTCATACAGCATCAAACATGTATGCAAATGAGCAGGGCTTGGGAGGGATGCAGGGCTGGCAGCAGCTGTGTTGTGGTTAGATTGGTTTACACGGGTCAGTAGATATTCCCAAGCCAGCTGGCCAGGGAATTCACACAGCATTGCCACAGGTGTCTGGGTACAGGAGGCAGGACTCTTATAAACTCACCAGCCCCACTGGAAATTTTATCTCTCGGGGATATTCGAGCATTCCCTGGCTTTACTGGCCTATTTCCCATTGTACTGTAGGTACACATATAAGGAAGATGACTGCACATAACTTAACTCTTTGGGCTCTCTAAAATCTTTTCTGAAGAAATAAGCAAGTCCCTAAGCCTTAACACTAGTTGCCTCTTAGGTTATAGGCCTTACAGGAGAATACATAGTCTTGACTTGGACACACAGCATGAGATTCAGCTCATCTGATTTTATGTATCAGTAGTTTAGTATATTCACGTATGAGTTGGTTACCATTAATTCCTTTTATAATTGATATACAGTTTTTTTCCAGAGAGGCATTTGTATGACTTATTTCTGCACCGGCCGATATGCAGGATTCCCAAGGCCAAATACATCTCTTACTTCCTTGGTACTCACCAGGGATGAATACTAATGTGAAAGTATTGTAAGAGACAGGCATCACTGCATTTTATGCCCTTAAAGGAGATCAAGGGCAAGAAACGTCTCCCTGGTATAGCAGGTAGGGGTTAGATGTAAGCTAGATGTTAAACTGCTCAGTCCAATGAACAGTAAAATGCTTCCGTGTAAGCCCACAAGATGAAGATCCTTACAGGATTAAATGGGAGATTTTCTTTTTCTGTATCCTAATTTAGCCAGAACACAAGCTACTTTTCATTTAGGAAGTGAAATAAGCAATGGCAGAAGCGTGTTGCAGCACCAAAGATCACACTAATAAGTGACCACCTAAGGTTTCTATCTGCAGCCCATGGTGGGCTTTGCAGTCCTCAGTGAACTGTAGCTGGCTCAACAATGCTTTTGTTTGCATCAAAGTTGAGCCATACTGCACAGTGTGAGCCTATGTAGGCCAATCTGACTGGCTTCCCCTTGTGGATGTGGCCTTCGCTCCCTCACAGAAGTATATGATGTGGCCCCACAGTTTAACCCCTGATTCAAAAATCATCTACGTTGCAAAGGATGGGGTGAAAATAAATTAATGTGTTACTGAGACTAGCTGGTGCTCTTTCCTGAGCCAAACATAAGTAGCCACATTCAGGCATTCTAATTAAAGAGACAAGAATATGAATGAATCCCCAAAATATATGAATATCTGCTTATTCAGGTCTCATGTACCTGTGAGATTCCCCAGTTGTTTAACTTAATTCTGATGGTTTGTTCTGTTCTAAGCACTTACAAAAAGCAGAGTTCTTCTTGCCTTGACTGAAGTTCCAGTTTGCACTCAGCCTGGGCCCAGCAAAACAGCAGAGAGGCAGTTTTGGAACCGTTTTCCTTCTAATTCAGACATTATAGTTGAACAGTGCGTTTTCTTTTTCCCTGAAATTGGTAATTCTTGTGAAGCTACCTGTCAGAGCTTGGAAACCCAAGGTTAAAGAAACACTCACTTGTGCAATTCCAATAAAATCACACATCATACATAAAACTCCACCCAGAAAAAGGCACATAGCCATATGTTTATCACACCCGTAGGCAAGTGAAATCTATCCATATTTTCACAATTTGGACATCTTTTATATAGTGTTTTACAACATTAGCTTGATTTAAAATAACCAGCTACCACTACATTAGAAAATGGTTGGTGTTATATAGAAAATCTATAGGATTTTCATGTTGGTAGATCAATAATTGATGACTAGAAAGCAGTATAAAAGACAAAATGATGTGACAGATTCATTTGTAGACAAAGCGTACAGTTTTGTATTTATAATAAACATTTTCACACTGAAGGTAGTATTGATGAGAATCTTACTGATTTTTTCAAACCTCCTTAATTTGTTTCTGTAATCCATATTGAACTGAATTTAAAAATCAATGGTTTGTTTATAAATATTTTGTTTATAAATATTTTGCATAGGAATAACAATATGTTGATTTGTAAAATATGTGGGCTTTTCTGCATAAAATGTTGATTTTCACTTTGCTTGAGTGTAGAATGCATGGACCTATACATATTTTAAACTGCTATTTATTTTTATATTAATGCTTAGATTTGTAATTGCTTAATTATTTAGGTGCTTGGTATTTCATAGAAGGTATAATTCTCCAAACTGCCATCAATAGCAATTAAACAACAACAAAAAAAAAATCCATCACAACAAAGAAAGCTCTGTATTAAGCATAATCTAACAGAGAAGCACCTCTTAAACTCAGCAATGAGAAAGACTGTGTCATATTCAGCACTGGTGCCCATCCAGTGGAGACAGAAAAATCTTATGTAAGCCAATGGAATTAGATAGTGCACCACTTATACTAGGATAAGTTGGATAAGGATGTATCCAGAACAGGTGAACAGGAAGTTTTTTGGTTTATTCCATTTTTTAAAAACATACATCCAGAACATTAGCCGGGGCACTGTGAATTTAACTCATAGAAGGTCAAAAAAAATCAACAACATGATCTGTATTATCGAAATGCACCACTTTAAATGTACAAACTTATGGAAGGATATTCTCCTGAAGTTTAAACCACTCCATTCACGCTAACGTTGATGCCAGTGTACAGCCCACGGGTTCCACAGCACCAAACCAATCTGGTTTTCTGGTAGTGTGCAAGAATAGGGCATCAACATGCCTTGCACATGAATCAGTATGTTCCATAAATAGGCTAGTGACTTCAGTTTATGATTTTCCTCTCCACCCCTCCCCACCACTATCATCAATAGAAGTTGGAATACTGTGGGCAAAGGGCCGCAAAAGCATTTCACTTGAGGAATTTATTTTTGCAAACAAAGAATACAAGCGTGCACCTCTATTTTCCTTCAATTTGTGCTATTTAGTTGGCACTAAATCTGTCTTCAGTTACATCCTTGGTCACTGAAGTCTGCATACTTATGCAGAGGTAAAACAGTACTGTTTACAATTTGCTCATTGTGTGATATATTGTTTACTTGTTTACCTGTAAACACACATTCTTAAGCGTTCCCAACCACGTTTCCTTTCTTTCAAACACAATATACTGTAAAATACATTTACCAATGCTTTTAAACACACAAGCAAAAGCAATTAAATCTATCTGAGACTCAGATCTTCACTGCTCTTACCCGCAGTCACTACTGTAAGGGTATAAAAATGCATGCTCACAAAAGGCTCACAAATTTTCTAACACTAGTGTATGTTTGCAAACACATACATATGCACCTGAGTAACACTTAAATCAACTAAATCTCAACTTATTATTTAACATCTGAATCCACATTACCCCGTGATAGCTCTTAGGACACAAGTTTGGAAATTTCTGGAATTTCTTGTTAGAGATGCCAGTGAAAAATCAGAATCCTCTAAGACCTCTTTGGAGAGGAAAGGCAGATTTGTCTACAAGAAGTAGGTCTATTTTTCCTGTTCTGCAGCTCACCGAAAAACTTAAATCCTACAGTGCTATCAGCAAGAGTCAGCATGAACACTTTGTACAGTTGCATTGGCAGGTGCTCAGCTTGAGTGAGCAGGCAGCACATTGAACCTATAACTTCACTAGATGAGAAAGATAAAACAGAAGTTCCTGTATATTAATGTAAATTAATTACTAGCAAACCCACTGTTCACATAATAAGCACCCAATCAAAATTTCTAGTCAAAAGGAGTCAGGAGAGTAAAGCAACAAATTTCCTTAGCATCTGTTCTGATGGATATGGAGTTCACGGGCAGGAGCTGGAGTTCTCAGTCAGCTTGGTGCAGTAATGGGAATAATCACTATGGACAGGAGTGTTTCAGGGAAAATAGAGTTCCAGATTAACAAATTGACTGTGAATCATTAAGGGATAGGGCATGAAATGATATTAAGCCATGGCAACAAAGGGCTTCCAATTATTTACGAAAAAAGTCAACCGAGACAAACTGCTGTAGCATTCATTAAACTAATGAGGGGAAGCACCTTGAATTGCAGTTCGAGGATAATACCTTGAGGTCAGAATGCAATTTGGTGCAGCTTTGGTTTGATCTCTCTGCTGAGAACTATGACACTGTTTAAGAATCTGTAGCAGATGTGACCGCCCTTCCATCAGAGAACAAAATGGAGAAAACACATATGAAAAGTGCCTCTAGGTGGTAAGAATGCTGTAATCTGAAATACTGCATTTCTAAAAAATATAAGCAACGAGTGAAATCATTTGGATTTTATATTAATATACTTCAGGAAGAAAAGATGGAAAAAGGATGAAAAGGGTAAAAAAAAATATATAATTTAATTCCCACAATCCACAACCTCCTAAACAGCAAGAACAAAAACGGATAATTGCAACTGGCCTATTTATGGACACTATGGTAACAGTCGCTCCCAGACAGAAGCTAGAACAACTAAGACACATTTGTGTGGCACTACAAGAAATGTGGTAAACCCTGACAGAACTGACTTGGGTTTGCATCTGTCCCGCAGCACAAGCACAGCAATACCCCCAGCCTCCTCAGCCTGAGAACAGCCTAGTGCTCTTGAGGGAAAGCCTTGCAGGCTTGCTGTTCCCATCTTTGAAGAATTCAGGATGTTCCTGTCTCATTTTAGATTGATAGAAAAATATCTCCAAGATCTACCCAGAATATATGCCCTATCCTTTTCAGTATGCTGTTGTTGTATGTTCAGCATGCTCTGAGACTGAGGATCTTTAATATTCCAGTTCCCATACCGTCTTCCCCGCAGCCGTTCTTCACCATCCCTCCACCAAAGAGTGGGGATCTCTCAGACCCACCAGCTGACCTTCTCCATGATGCTCTCTCCGTCCTGCTTGTATGCACTAAATCAAATGAAATTATTTTGGTAATAAGGTCTTTGCTAGCCTAATTAAGGAGTGACTGGTTAGTGGTAGTAGCATACCCAAGGAGGCAATAACTTCTAGAAGGAGGGCAGAGACGAGATGTGAGCCAGTCTGAAGAGGGGTATCCCTCCCCATCTTCTACAGCTGACAGTAACCTGGAAGAGTTCATCTGCTCGACAGCCTTATACGATATCCTGGCTAAAATCCATATATGGGCAGAAGGACTTCCGAAGCCAAAATAATGGTCACATTCTTCCCAATTCTTTGTCTTATCACCTGGTTTAAAGAACAAATTACCAAGTCACAACCAAAAAATCTGTATTGAGTTTGTGTAAACTCTGGCATTGAGTATTCAAATGTTGGAGAGGAAGGTCTTAATACTGTATACCCTATATGAGCAACTACAAGCCTGGAAGCCCTGCCTCACATCTTGTATTTTATCCAAGACATGAGTAAGTAGGATACGTCCTCACAGCCTGCAACTGTTTACTGAGGAAGAAGTTTTCTAATACCAGAAACAAATCACGAGTGACACAACAAGATTCAATAAAGAGGTCAGAGTTTGATATAGACAAAATCAGACAAAGAATTATGAGCAATTTTACTCAATGCTAAGACTGAAAACACTGGGATAAAAATGGCAAGAGTGAAACAGGCTTAGAAAATAAGAGGTGAATTCTCCATGGGTTACCATCTTTCTGAAAAACAAAGAAAAATCAAATTGAATAAAACATGCTCAAGTTCCAACCAAAATTATGGTCTTGTTATTGAAATCAGCAGGTTCCATTTTACAGCTTATGCTGTCCAGGACATCAGACCAGGCAATCCTAGAAGCCATTTCAGATTTAAAATCTTTGCACCCACAGAAAAAAAAAAAAAAGATTCATTACATCTGGGCAGCTCTAGAGCTGGAGTTTACAGAAACATTATGTATATCAGCTCTAAAATCAACAGGCCTGCTGTCCAACAATCACCTGTAGCACAGGGACCCCAAACAAGAGGGTTTTTCATTCAGCTACGTGTCACAATCATTTCTGATTTCTAAAAATAAGAAAGCTGTTATTATTTCAGACAAGAGAGAAGGAGACAAGATAATTGATTTTTACAACTACTGCAAATGCAAAACAACCCTCCTGGATTCAGCTAAGTGTCTGAAAATAAAAAATATTCTAACACCAAGCCATTGCATGTCTCAAACTTCTGTTGAGCCACTTTAACAGAAGTTTGAAATAGATATATGTGCTTTATCTGTTATGTGTTATACACATAACTGAAATATTTGAAATTTTAATGTTAAACCATTACACCCATTGTAAATAATATTTATTATACACTCAAACACTGCACAAGGAATATTTCTGCAAAGAAAATACCATCACAAATTATTAAATGCTTCTGAAATTGTGAGCAACTACAGATTGCTGGAAATACAGAAGAAAAAGGGAGGTTTTCCATGATGGGTCATAACCTTTATCAGCCAAGTCTGGTGTCCTGTCTCTCTCCTGTATCATATACCTGAGAAGATGAAAGTCCCTCAATACACCTGCTTCATTGTACATGTTTTTCTTTGTAACTTTGGAAAGAAAAGTTCCCCTCAGATGGTTAAAATAACAAACCAGCCTTGACAAGTGAGGTTTCATTACTTCTGCTTCAACCTGAATAACAATAAAATGTTATCAGAAAATTATCCACGCACACTGTCAAATCAAGGATGATATTTGGACCAATTTCACTACTGATGTATGTTTATTATCTCTACATGTTATGGTAGTTTCAGATCAGAATTGAGTTTGTCCCTTTAACCTTTAATTTTCTCCTTCATGAGCTCATAATAATAATCTGGCCATGCTTTAAATTATTCAGTTATAATTTGCAAGTATGTAGCATTTTCTGTGTATCTGCTAGTATCAGTGAAAGATTAAAATAAAGTGTGTTGTGCTGCAGTTGAAATATGCTTCAGTGTGCTTAGGCAGAGTTGCTTGAAAGAGCACAAAATAGTATTAAAAATGAGTACAACTGCTAGCTATTGATTGACAGGATAAGTATTCCAGAAAAACCATACTAAATTGGATCGTGCTCCAAAAAGCAATGAAGGGAAGAAATCAACAATTTCCTAACAAGATGACAAGCAGAGAACAAAAAAAATATGCTCGCATTTTCCAGGAAACATAAATTTTACAAACACTGAAAAGTAAAGCTGAAAACAAAAATCTCAGCACAATTATTTGACCATATCCCTTTTAGTGTCCAAAGTACCTCTGCAACTTCGATTATGATATCAAATTTTGGAGCGGCTGTCCTTCATGTTCTGTGTTCACAGTCCTCAATCATTCGTTGGAGGGGAGAGCTACTACAAATGCAGGGAGAGGAATGAAAGTCTGGGGGTTGGACATTTTTTATTTCTTCGCATTTTCAGTAGTCAAAAAAGAAAACCTCTCATCCATCACTTTGATAGAAGTCCACAGGGCATCCATTTATTCTATTCAGAACAGGATCTGATGAGTTCACATCCTTATTTATGTTCTTTCAATGCTCAGACGTTACATTTTCTTGGCTGTTATCTGAGCATTACTATTTATTATCAGTCCGCAATGGTGATCCTATTGTAATGAACTGTGATACACTGACGTATTTCATGTTTGCTGGTCATATTAAATTTATTGCAATTACTCTTGAAAGGGATAGTGTAATTTACTGAAATCTCATTGTGGGAAAGGGAACCCCTGCAGGAGCCTCTCACTGAATTTTCTATGAGCCTGTGCTAAGATCTTCTGTTCCAAGAGCTTGAATGATTGCCAATCAACCTAAGACTCATAATTTACATAATAGAAAATTCTAATTAAGAAATGAGCAATAAGTTCATGATAGATTTGTTTCATATCAATAGAGAGAGCATGCAGTTCTAGTTTTTTTGAGATAAGCCACATGTTAAAATGAAATTCCAAGACAGAAAATGAGGAAAAGGCTTGAAAATAAACCTTTCTTATTAAATAAAGCTGTCTATTGAGATGCTTTGTTTCCAAAAAGGTTCTTTGTTCCGAGAAGTTCAGCTGTTTGTTTGATATCTCAGTGGAAACTTCTAAGATGAAATCCTGTCCTAGGTCAACACCAGGTCTGCTCAGCCCATCCTAAATCAGTGTATTAGGTCTGCTGAAGACAGTGGGGGACCTCAGTCTAATATCCACCCTGAAAGCTCACAGGAAATGGCAGGAGCAATGCCAGGAAGCCGAAGGGTTCAGTATTTGCAGTTGGCTCAAGAACTGTGGGTACATCTCTCCATGAAGGCTTGGTGCAGGCTCAAGTGCTGCCCTGTGACCATCCACAGTGATAATTGTCAGTGTGCTTCTGGCATGGTTTCCAGGCAAGGCTCGGGAACAGTCAGTCTGAGGGTGAAGTGCAAGCCAGAGGTTGTTCACAAAAGACACTATGGAAGAGGCCAGCCTGTTTTGCTGTCCGGGTTTCAGTCCTATGAACGCAAACCGTGGACAGTACTTGCTCCTAGAGCCAGAGGGGGCCCTTTGCCTTTCAGTTGACTGATGGAGGCTGGAGTCTGGAAAAGGTACTACAGCCCCTTTCCCAGCTCACCCATGTCTCACAGGGAACCACAAGAAACTCTCCAACTGGAGAAGCTTGTACGTGGGAACTGCCCAGACGTGCAGACCATGGCCGTGACTTGCTCTTCAGCCCCTAAAAAAAAATGCAGCCTTGCAATGGGCCCTGATCCTGACAAGGAAGCACCTTACTGAGGCCAGCAAAGTTGTATGTCCTGTGAATATGCTGACACATATTCTGCATTCCCCAGGCTGAGCTTTTGGATAAATATTGCAAGATTTAATGTCATTTTACAAGGTGTTTCATAAATTAAAAAATACTTTCAGTCAAAAGGATCATACAGACACATTTCAGTGATATAGGCAGTTTTCTTCAGCAATATTAATTACTGTTACATTATTGATTTTGTTGATGTTGCACTTGGGATGAATTTGACTGCTTCTTCCTAAAAATACCATTTGAAGTCTCATTGATAGTAGTCAAGTGAACATATTATTATATTATCCCCTAGTTTCTTAACACTAGGAGCAAATAACCACCAGGGAAGGAGGAAAAGGCTAATCCATAAATTTCTCATTAGCCGAAAGAGAGAGAAACATTCACTTGAATAATTGAATATATTTAGCATCACAGCCTGCAGTTAATCATGTTTATTCACCCTTACTTATCCAGTATTCACAAAATGATTCTGCATGGGTTTTAATACAACATTAACAGCTATCAATATGCAAACAGACTGTTCAAAAGAACATCTAAAGTTGCACATTTTTAAAGCAATGAGAGAATACCTGAGTGATACTAAAAACAATTATCTTTGCATATAGCACCATTATTCTAATTAAGGATCAATAATAAACAAAATTGAGAAATTAAATTAAAATGAATGATTCAAACCAAACAATTTACCCAATTAATTTGCTTTAATTTTCTTCTTGGGACTTTATTCTGTTTTTGAATTCACTCAATGATTTTTAAATTCTTTATTTATACAGACTATTAGATTAGATTTAGCAAATGCAAACTCTGTTGTTAATTTCTACTGTTTTGTAAACTATTCAAAATACAAAAGAAAGCCTTTGATAAGACAAATCCAGCACATCCCTGCACATCATTTGCAACATGAGAACAGCTTGGAAACAGAAAAGACAAGGGTAACTCTAGCATCATAAAATTTTAGAAAACTTTTCTCAATATTTTATCTTAATCTTCCTTGCTGCAAGTTATGACCATCTGTTCTTGTCCTTTCACCATGTGTAGGGAGAATGGGCTGTTCTCTTGCTCTTCATGGAAGAACTTATTTCAAGACTGAATTTCTCTTTTTAGTCCTGAAGCTGACTCAAGCTTTCCTCGCAGCCATTGTTTTCTAGGTTTTCTGGTTTTGTAAACTTTGTCATTACTCTTCTATTGACTAACCTATATCTCTTTGGAAATGCATTTCACACACTAGGCTTCATGTTCTGTGCATACAGAAAGGAAGGAGCATACAATGCTGCTGCTTTCTATATCCCACTCTGGCATTTGTTTTCCTTGACACATTAGTACAGTGCTGATTCGCATTAATTTCATGATAGAGCATGGAGAACCGGTACTGACTCTGTTTTTCAACCTATATTTGTGCATTAGCACTCGTCCCTAACAAAAAGGTACTTTTTAAAGTCCACATCTCCTATATGTCAAAATCACTAAAATTCTAATCCCATCTGCCAAATTTCTTAATCACTCATCCACCTGATGGCATAAGCAAATTTCAGTCATCAAATTTTCATCTAAAATTAACTGAACATTTTGAATGCTCCTAGATTCAAGAGAAACATACATGCAGCTGCATTCAGTACATTCTCTTACTTTCACGTGTGCGTGAATGAGAAGTCATTAGCACTTTTGATTTTTTTTCCCCCTCCGCTCCTATTTTATCTCATACTGGACTGCTATCCTGTCATAAAGAATCCTTCACAAGAACTGGAGCTATGTTAACACAATGGAAAGGTTCATGTAAATTCTGTGACTAGATTTGTTTTTCTTGTACTGCTTTTGGCTGTTTCCCAGCAGAGAAATAAAAGTGAAACTTAGATTATGAACATACAGAAAGGTGACTGTTGAAATACCAGTTGCAAACTTAGAATTTCTTGGGTGTTTTCATTTGTCAAGCAGCCTCATAATGCTTTCTAAATACTCTGATTTCCATTCGACAAGAGAACCACTTTTCTAGGGCACAACTCATACTGCAAGTGAGAGAATTTGGCAAAAAAAAATCCTTATCAGAGTTCTAAGTGAACAAAAGTATGTGGGAGCCAATGCCATTTAACCCCTTCACCAGACAGTGCCTCCAATACAAAGGTAATTCAAATTGCTTCACCCTTCCCTGTGAGTGTTGTATATGACTTCACTAAAGTGCTGGGTTTTATTGCCTTAAAATTCCAACTCCATGCCTAGCAGCAAGAGGATCGTAAGTAGCAACTATTGCAGAGGTACGTATAACAAGTACCACAGACTGATGTGAGCATGCTTAGCACAATCTCTGAGCCAAAACACCAAGTACCTGCTCACAGCTGCAAAGGTTTAAGACCAAGCCAGTCAGAATAGTGCTGGCGATATGATCCATCTTCCCAGAACTGAAACAAGCTAGTTGCTGACCAAGACACAGGATGAACTAAGCAAAGTCAGGATTCTGGTACTGGTAACTAATTGCTGTATGGTCACAGTTGAATTAAACCATACCTTAAGATTTTTTTTTCTTTTTTAAATCTTCACTCTAGCCTTTGCTCTGGAAGCATCAAGTATGTGCCAAATTTCTGCTTCTTTTGATATATGTTACTGAAACAGGCTTTTTGCAAGGTGAGGGGGGAAAAAAAAAAACACAACAAACCCAACCAACTAAAAATGTACTGCCTTAAATATTTTTTAAAATAACCCTTCAATATTTTATTTCAGGGAGCGAGCTGAGCACCCCAATTTCACCCTAGGAGGGTGGGAGGACCCCCGGTCTTTTTCAGTACTAGAGCACTGCCCCACTGGTGCAAGCCCAAGCCCATTTGCTGAAGACAATCTGTTCACAAGCAGAGAGACCTGGAATGTGCCTCCTGCATCAGCAGGCTCCCTGCTCTGCTATTTTAGCAGTTTTACCCTCTTCATATATTCCCACTTGTCAAGTTATCAAATACTATCTTAAGAAGTGTCAACTTTCTTGCCTCCTCCAATATTCCCACATTCACCCAGTTCTACTGGAAAGATGTTGCAAAGATTATCCCTTTGTTCTTGTCAGGGCTGAACAGATCAGGCTCTTTACATCTCTTTGGGTAAGAGAAGCTCACCGTGTCTCTTCCCTGAATGTGGGCCAGTTTGAAAGCTGGACTTGAGCAAAGTTGACGAGAGCTGGACACAACGTTCTACAGGACATCTTACCAACATCCTGAAGAATGGCAGCAGTTCTTCTAGTACATCTAAGATCCTTCCTGATTACATGTGCTTCTTTCCTGGCCTCCTTAGCTATTCTGAAAGAGAAAATGAAGTAAGTTTTCTCAGAGGTTGTTTCTATGTAGCAAGATGGCCTAGAAAATGCTGGTATACCTAAAAATCTTAATTTATCCTGCTACATGAGGAAGAATTACTATTTTAGTTGTCCACATATGCAAATAGAAACTTTCAGAATAACTGTGAAATTAATGCACATGTGCTAAATCATTGTCTTACATTTCTGCTGCACAGTAGGTCACCAGACATTGATCGCAAATACAAGTTTTACAAATACATGAAGTATTTTGCATGGGATGCACTTGTCCATCACACTGAATTGATTTCGTTATATGTATGTTCCGGACTGTTTTTCTAAGCTGGTCTAGCTGTACTGAAGGCATAAATGAGGCAATGGGCACCGACAGAACAGCATTTATCTAGTATTACAGAATAATCACCTTTAAGATCATCAGTGTTGGTTAGTTTATATTTCAGTGATTTTTAAGAAGTTCACTGCTTCAGATCCTAAGGTCAATAAAACTCGGTATTTATTTTCCATAAATACAGAAACAGGTTGTCGTAGAGACTAATTTTCTTACAGTCTGGCTTTCCACTGTAGTCTGAGGTACAGCATAATATCCCTGAAAAGAAAGTAAGTCTTTAGAGATCACAAACAACCAATTTCACAGTACAAGCAGTCACAAATAGAGCTAAATTCCCTTTAGTAATAAACTATTCATCTTTGTGCTTCATTGAGTTCAAAGAAAAGCATTATTCAGAGTTTAAGCAATTAAGTTTATATTTTATTTTCTCCTTTAAAAAGGAAGTTATCACAAAAGCATGGGATTAAGAATCCACTGTGCCATTTGAGGTATTCTCTGTGTATGAAATTTCAATTTAGCAAAGCATGTAAAATCCTAAAGGCAGTGAAGGCCAATATGTTAAAGCCATTTTGTTTTCACAGTGTATTTATTTTGTATCATCACTGACCCAGCTGATTAGCTGCTGAATTAGGATGGCTGCGCATTAGATTCAGCTCACAAAGTCTACCCAGCACCTCCTACCAAACCAAACTGACAATTAACTAAGCAAACTAGGGAAAGTACGTTTTGAAACCATATATAGCTGATATCCTGAAAGGTGAAGAGGCTGCATTCACACCAGAAATTCATTGGCCTTAAAGGAGTGCTGGGGATGGGACCTGTCGGTGCTCAACAGACCCTAGGAACAGACATTCCCACACAGATGCAGCCAGTGCTCCCGGCTGCTCCTTTTTTCCCTCCCACCCATCTGATCTGCAGAACAAACTGCCTGCAAGGTCATCCCGATGTTGTTCCACCCAGCACACACCAGATGATTTAAACAGCTCAAAAAGTCTGGCTTTGTTAAATAAGGCTCATGTTGACCAAAACAGCACCAGCAGGTTTGAGAGAATTACAATGTCCTGCAGAGAAAGCAGTAGGTAACCTCTGCACTGGTACACCTCCTTAGATGCTCAGAGCAGACACAGCCCTGCCAGCAAGGTCATATTATGAGCCTTACCCCCTCTTTCAGATTAAAACAAGCTATAGTGACAGGAGTCCAGTTTCACTGGCAAAATTGTCCCTTTACTTTGCTTTTTATCGGCACAGCTATGGAAGTCAAGATTCATGCTGGGCCTGCACAGTCTGATTCCCAAGCAGCACAAACACCACTCCTCCCATGTCCTGCGACCAGGAGCTAAACACAGGAGACAGGCAGGACTCTGGGCAGTGCATGTTCAATTGCTGTTGTGTCAGTGGGGATATAAGAATGTCTCCTTCTGAAACACAAGATGTGAAACCAAGATCCCACTCACTTACAGATATTGTTAAATATCCCATGGCTCCCTTTGTAAGAGCAAGATTGTTAATCTCGGTGCCTTGGCCAGATTCAACCTCAGGTAATTATAGTTTGTCAGCCAAAGCTTCCCATGCAGATCAGACAGGGTTGCTGTGCAGCTGAGCAGCCCCTTTGTTTCACAGCTTTTCAGTAGTGCAGGAAATGAGCCCTGCACATAATTTGAATACCTTTAAAGTTTGCCTTCAATATAAAAGGAACTGCTTGGAGATAAAACCATCATTACTACCATCATATACTTTCATGCTAGATTTAGTGACTTTTCTTTTTTACTATTTCCAGAGTGTTAGAACTCTATCGACAGTCTATCCCACAAAAAATGTCTTTGCTTGTCTTGAAAAACAAGTTTTAAATCATGTCTTGCAGAGGCTAGTTAAAATCCCTTTAGAGATCTTCAGTCATTTAATGGTATTTGGTTTCTTTTACACTGTAATAGATTAAATGCAGCTGAACTAGTTGCTTTGCATAAACTTATTTGTCTAATTTTGCCCTCTTTTCAGGTACATGGAACAAGTGTGGCAAAACCACAACAGGTTATTTGCTCATGTTATTTGCACACTGCTCTGGCAATAAATTAATTAATTAATTTTAAAACAAGCCAGAATTTTTGAAACACATAAGGAAGGAACTGGTGAAGCATGTGGCCTTGGTGTCATAAAATCAGTCATGGGAACCTAGCAGCAATTGAAAGGCAGGTTCTGTTAGCCAGGGAGATGCCTGTGGAGAAGCAAAGCTCCTAATGAGTGCTTTCCCTGAGGAAAAAAATGAAAATTAAAAATTCTGATGT
Organism: Pterocles gutturalis; assembly: GCF_000699245.1. Lineage (NCBI taxonomy): Eukaryota > Metazoa > Chordata > Aves > Pterocliformes > Pteroclidae > Pterocles > Pterocles gutturalis. The sequence goes on along the minus strand of NW_010136339.1, from coordinate 516 downwards.
TAGAATCCAGGCACGAAATGTGGGAGCAGCTGAACTGGATTAAAAAAAAAAAAAAAAAAAAAAAAACCACAACTAAATGTCACCCATAGAAAGGACAGACAGAGGCAAGGGAGATGTGGAAGTCCAAAAATGGCTGGGGCAAAAAGCTAGTTAGCAGGCAGAATGGAAGGCTGAAGGCACCATTTACTCAGAGACATGAACCCACTGCTGGAACTCTGAGATGTAGGGATTTCACTGGGGTTGAGAGCCATGAAAGTCTGAAATGGCTGTGAAACTTGCGAAGCAGCTACATTACTACTACATTACTACTGTACTACATTCAGTACACCACCACATGGGAAAGGGAAACTGTGGTAGGTGTGCACCTAGGGCTTTTAGAAAGATGATCTTCCTTGTAGGAGCACTTTAGGAAGACAGATGTCCTGAAATTGTTTTCAATCCATTCTTGCTGTGTCTTACAAGGAAATAAATTATGTCTTTATATATATATATATATATATATGCTAGATTTAAAAT
>NW_010136338.1:4995-5195 GCF_000699245.1 Pterocles gutturalis | reverse complement strand
GGGGACATCGCTGCCCTACCTGAATGTGTTCTGTGGTGGGTGGAGGCCAGCGTCAGTCTTCCCCACAGCGTGGTCAGGCAGAGAGTGAGCACCAAAACCCATCTGCTCAGGCTCTGCACGTCTCTCTCACTCATTCTGCCAAAAACAAGAAGAGATGTGCGGGGGAAGCGGGGCTGGGGGGTGCAGACCCCATGCACCGA
>NW_010136338.1:3030-4897 GCF_000699245.1 Pterocles gutturalis | reverse complement strand
GCCGTCGGACGGGCTCGGACCTCTCCAGCAGCACCAGCCATCGACGCAGGACGGAAAGAAATCCCGGCAGCAGCACCGACGGGTGATAGTTACCTTTTTCTGGGGATTCACACCAGCACCTGCGCATCTGCCAGCCCCGGGGAGGTGAGGTCTGTGCGAGGGGCAGACATCAGTGCATCTGGAAGGAGACAGAGACACGGGTGGTGATACCCGCTGTACGTACCTGGGGAGGGGGAACCGCCGTGTCCCCCGGCAGTGGCTGGGGGCCCGCCAGGGGTCGGCTGGGCCCCCACCCCCACACCCACCCCTGCCCATCACACGCACCAAACCCCCAGGGACTCAGCCTGTGATGCTGCCCACCCCTCTAACGGCAGCGAGATCCAGCCGTTCAGAGTTGCTGCTCCGGATTTTCACTGCACAACATCAGGTCTGTTCTCGTCCGTTATTAATTCAGATCACAAACACCAAACACAGACCCAGGGCGCGTGGGAAGAGCCCGAGTACATCAGCACTGAGTCATGCCAGGTGTCACCTTTGCCGTGTGCGGTTATGTGCTGACCTCACATCACCGAGGTCCCTTGCAGGGACACTCCAGGTTTGGGTTTCCCAGGCTGGGTGCTTGCAAACCCCCCGCTCGGGGTGGCCGATGCCCGGGGGGACACATGCAGCCCGCAGCAGTGCCGGGATCTGCTGTCCCCAGGCTGCTCCTCCTCCCGTACAGCCACAAAGTTCATAAAATCACAGAGACACAAAACTGCATCCTCTGCCTCCGAGCATCCCGAGTCCCCCAGAACCTCTTGCCTGCACCCCCAGGGCCGATGCAGGCAGCGAGGGATGCTGGCCAGGCACCAGGAAAACCCACGCTGCTGGGAGAGGAAATCTTTCATTTTCAACCATCTTCTGAATTTCTGTCTGCTCTGGACCAGGCTGAGACAGTGAAACATACCGGTATAATGAAGTGCCGGACCAGCAAACGCTGACATTTTTAATCAAAACAAAGTGATTTCAGGTGGCAAAAGGGCATTGCTTGTTTTGAAGCGTTTCAAAATGAATTGTTCAGTTTTAAACTGACATTTCAAAATGAAAAATGTTTCATTACCAAAATGCTGATTTAAAAAGATATTTTCCATTTTGATTCTCTCAGGTAGGAAAAAAAAAAAAACCAAACAGAAAACATCATCAAAAATGTTGACATTTGCCCAGACAAAGATATCTTGACAAAACCACATATTTTATGCCAGCAAAGCATCTAGAGGTAAGGAAACACTCCTGATCAAAGCTGTGGGACAGTCAGCTCGGCCAGGAGCCGGCTGCAGTGTGGTCGGGGAGGGCACAGACACGCAGGCATCCCGCTCCCCTTCCTGGCTCTGTCCCTGCCCGCCAGGTGACAAGGGACAGATCCTGCTCCAGCACAGCCATCGCTCGGGCTGCACCCCATGCTGGAGGAGCAGAGAAGAGGGGAAGACCCACACTGCTGCCCCCCAGCCCCTCCGAGCCCCTGTGTCATCAGAACACACCCACAATGGCTTCATGGGCAAAAAACCTTTGCTCCGTGAAGCGGGCATGAGCCGATGTGACAAGCCTGCACCGACTCCCTTGTGTTAGGCAATCTCCGGCACTCCAGAGCTCTGCAAGAGGCTTTGTCAGAGCAGGAGGGTTTTCACACAACGGCCGGCGCTGTCAGAGTCCCTCCAGAGATGCCACAGCCCATCGCGTGAATATTGATGCCAGCCTGAAACACGTCCCATTTCCTCCACGAAGAAGTGAACAGCCCTCTCGGAACTGCTCAGCCCCTCGTGTAATCCAGGGGCAGCACCGTGGCCAGCCGGGAGCGGGGCATGATGCCCTCCCACGCCGTGAGTGGGTA
>NW_010136338.1:2780-3004 GCF_000699245.1 Pterocles gutturalis | reverse complement strand
AGCTGTGAGCTCCTGCCTGTGGGACCCTCGGCCATGGGAGGGCCCCAGGAGACGTCCCCAGATCTCTTGGTCGGACCACAAAGCGAGCGCTCCACTGGCCACCTCCACCCCGCACAGGACAGGACGCGCTCCCAGCACAAACTATATTTAGCCCGGAAAGGCTGAGCTGCTCCAAGGAAGCATAAATAAATCAGAGTTATCAATAATGCAGCCCGCGCTGTCCA
>NW_010136338.1:1447-2669 GCF_000699245.1 Pterocles gutturalis | reverse complement strand
AGCCACAGAGGCACAGGCGCTCGGGGCTCCCACGCACGCACAAACTCCCATCAGAAAACAGCTCTGCAGAAATTGCTATTTTGACAGATATCAACCTCCATCGTCATGAGACTCCAACTGCAAATGTTTGGTCTGACTTGAAGTTTTTCAGCCTGGAATGTCATTCTGAAATGAAGAGCAACGTTCTGGCACGTCAAAGCACTTAATTTTGATTGAAGAGATCAGTATTCTCTCTTACGTTCTGTTTGGAATTTTGTGCAATTTTTCATTAACATTTTTTGTTAGCTGCTTTCCGCCTTTCAGGTCTGAGCCGGGACCTGAAGTACCTGCAAAGTGCCCAAATCTCTCTGAAGAGAAATCTGTCGCAGCCAGCATGGCAGAGACTGCTCCTCTACATGGGCCCATGTCCCTCCCCACGGGCACGAGCCACCACCCACAGCAGAGCCTCCTGGGGGTCCACCAGCCCGCAGACAGAGGAGCACAAGGGGCACAACTCCGCCAGACCCCACTGTTTGCCAGTCCCAGCAGCTGGAGACTTTTTCCCCTTGCTCATTAAAGCCACCGGTAGGACCGCGACCCTGCAGCCAGGACGGCTCCTCCGCAGCAGCTGAGCGCAGCCCGGCTCCCGGTGCTAACGAGGGACTCGCTGTCATGCCAAATTACACTCCAAGTCCTGCCGGTCTGGAGCATTGTTTGCACTGGTCCATGTGAGCTGGATAATCACCATCTGCAGAGTTCCACCCAAAAAAGCAGCAGCCAGAGGTGGTGGAGGCTGGTGCATTGGCGGTTTTCTGTGCAGAGCGACCCGAGCCCCCCCGCTGCCGCTCCAACACTGTCGGCCTTTGTGCACATCTGGCCCTGCAGTTCTGCCAGTTTTCTGAAGCTATTTTCATGCTCCTGCTGCTTCAGCACTTCCTGGATCTCGGGCACCTTCGTCTGGCGCAGGGCACAGCCCAAGGGGGTCGCGGTGCTGGGCAGCGCCGTGCCCCCCCCATCGGAGCAGGGAGGGAACCTGGCCTGAGCCCCACAGGCACAGAAACCTCCCCATGACGTTGGAGATGTTACACTGCCTGTTAATAATTTTAACATATTATTATGCTGAAAATAATATTTTATTTTAATACTTCCCTGAAGCAAAAAGCCAGTCCATCCTAGTAAATGCCCCGCTGTGCAGGACCAGGGGCTGCACGCCCAGCCCCATCACCACCCTGCCGTGCTGCGC
>NW_010136338.1:0-1356 GCF_000699245.1 Pterocles gutturalis | reverse complement strand
CTGTCCTTCCATCCTTCCCTCACCCCACAGCACGGCTCCACGGGCTGCACCGAGAGGCTCCCTCCGCGGCGCTGAGGATGCTCAATCACAGGCACAGCTGGGAGGTCAGAGCTCCCGTGGGCGCAGAGCTGGGGCAGCGCTGGGAGGCCAGCACGGGCACTGGGAGCTGCACTGATGGGAGCATCACGCAGTAACTCCCGCACCCTCCCATGCTCCGTGCTGCCTGAACCTGCGCTGCTCTTCCCAAAGGGAAACCCCACTGCAGGGGAGCCCGGCCTGAGCCCCAGAGCCCCAGGCTGAGCCGAGGCCTTTGGCACACCTCATTTTGTGTATTTACAGCAGCCCAGCCCCACAGACGTGCCAGTGAGGGCAGCATGAGGCACGTGCCCCCCCGACCAGGCAACGAGGCGGCAGAGGAACACACAGAAATGCAGAGGGCTCCTTCCCCCGAGAGTGCTCTCTCATCCTCTCCTCTATGCTGATTTATTTCCAGCTCCTTGCTCGTTCCTCCAGCATCTGCAGCATTTCCTTCCCAGGCAAGGTGAGCGGGAGAGTTTTTAACTCTAATTCCACCCAAGCACGGGCCTGTTCCTGCTCCCTCCCTCAGCGAATCCCACCACCCTGCTGCCACTGGCATTCTGAAGGTCAGTTCTGCCGACAGCTTGAACCTCAGACTCATCCAGTGCCAGGAACCTCTCTGTCAGAGTGGGGCCGCTCATCAGGGGTGTTGGAACCCAAGGTCAGCAGCAGCTCAGTCAGTCTCATCAGTGGAAGAGAGCAGAGGACTCGACAGCTCAGATTGTTTCCCCAGGAGACACAACATCCCACCTGCGCAGGCTCTTTGCTGGGGTGTGGGTGTCCCAGCACAAGTGGGGCTCTCCCAGGGCACCTGCACTCTGCAGAGCCCCCCAGTCCCCACGGCACCCACAGGGATGGGTAACCGGCAGGAGGAGGGGACTGCCGCTCCCTGCTCAGCACCACTGCAGGGACCCCTCCTGCCTGTCTCCAGAACAGGGCTGGTACAACTGATGCGAGCATCCCCTTGCACCGGGGGGGACACCCAGCCCATGCAAGCTGCTCCTCGTCCCGCACCCCTGGACACCGGCACCCTGTCCCTGTCCCTTTCCCACTCCAGCCTTCATCACCCAGGAGTGAGCCCACTCCAGGAAGAGTTACGGAGAGGGGGAAGATCGCAGCCCACCTCTCCTCCTGTCCTGCCCAAAGCCTTGGCGACAGGGGACAGCTCACACCATGGGAGCAGCGTGGGTCTTGGTTCCCCTTTCAGGGTGAAGAAGCGGTTTTGGCTGCAGGAACCTCAAGGCTCCCCTGCAGAGCTTTGCCCCCCGAAACCGCAAC
>NW_010136337.1:0-409 GCF_000699245.1 Pterocles gutturalis | reverse complement strand
TTTTTTTAAAAAAAAAAAATAATAATTTTTTCCCTTTTTAAAAAAAAAATTCTCATTTTTTTCCCTTTTAATATTTTTTCTCCTTTTTTTCTTTTTCTTCCTTTTCCTCCTTTTTTCTATTTTTTCTTTTTTTCTCTTTTTTCTCCTTTCTCCTCTTTTTCTTCTTTTTTCTCCTTTTTCCCTTATTTTATTTTTAATTTTTTTTCCTTTTTTCTCCTTTTTCCCCTCATTTTTCTCCATTTTTCTCATTTTTTTTTCCTCCTATTTTCTGGGTTTTTTTCTCTCACTTTTTTCTCATTTTTTTTTCTCCATTTTTCCTTTTTTATTCCTTTTCCCCCTTTTTTTCTCTTTATTTATTTTCCTTTTTTTAAATTTTTCTCTTTTTTCTCTATTTTTCCTTTTTTCTCTT
>NW_010136336.1:26928-29306 GCF_000699245.1 Pterocles gutturalis | reverse complement strand
CGGCATCACTGCAGCTCCGCTCTTAATTGGCAGCCACCTCTAATTAGTGTCCTGCGAGCTGGGGACTTTCTCTGGCTGCAGCATGTGGCGGGGGGAGGTCTGGCTGGCTGGGACGGATTTCCTCCTTATCACTTGTACAGGAAAGCAAGTGGGGAGCGGAGGGGTTGTTCTTGGGCGACACGTGATGCGAGTGAGAAACTCTGTGAGTAAAATCCCGACGTGAACTACTAGGAGTTGACTTTCCCAACCCAGAGTCCAAAATATCGCCTGGACTTCTGCAGGCAGGGGAGGAGGCTGAGCCTGCGGGATGCAGACGAGGAGGGTCTGTACCTGGGGCTGCCCCTTCGCGTGTTTTATCCCTTTTAAGCCTTTGTCGCTGCTGACTAGCGCCTGCCTGCACATCAGCATAAAATGAGGCAGCTTTAAAAATGCGTTAAGTCTGAGTAAATGAGCACTAATGATTTAAGCTTCTTAATCCTCCTTGATGGAAATTAATAATGCTTTTGATGCACCCAGAGGCGTGATCAGGAACGCAGACACGCGCTGAGCCGCTCTATGCAAATGTGTGGACTGTTATTCCAGAAAAAGGCAGCGTGCATTATTTTACTGTTTCCCCCCTCCTCGTTCTTTAGCTAACTGGCCGACCGTCGTGCAAGCGCCTGGCGCTTCTGCCCACTTACACCCTGGCAAGTGGAAATGGCTGGGGCAGCTGACACGGTGATTTATGGTGTGAGCAATAGAATCCAACCCCTGCTCCGTGGCTGGAGGGTAACCTGGAGCTTACAGGCTTTTAGTTTCCCTGGTGTTGAAAGATTATTACTGTCCGTGTGCAGAGCCAGGTTTAACCTTCGCTGTCTGGATGCCCTGATAGCCTCTTTGTCATAACTCCTGTCTCTGATTTTATTTGGCATCAGCGGTCCCCTCAGAAGCTGTTTGTGCTTGTTGAGGACTGTCGTGTTTTTCTCGCAATCTCAGTGCTTCGGGAACTTTTCATTTGAATTCTTGCAGGAGAGCACTCACAACGTTATCAGAGTCCGTTTTCCCTGTAAGAACAGGTGGGATTTGTGGGGGGGGTGGGGTGTTGTGATTCTCACGTGGCTCACAAGTGTCAAGAGGCTCCGGAGTGTCGTTGTTCCCGTCCCCTTCCTGCCTTCCCCTGCTTAGCAGACAGGTTTAACTGAAGGGCTTCTGGAAATAGGATTTCTTTCATCCCAAGAAAAGTATCCTTCAGTGGAGGATGCAGAGATACTGGTGTCGGACAAGGTGGGGGGTGATAGGTGCTGTCCTGACTTGCTTCTGAGCAGAAAAACCTTCTGCCTCCCAGGCTTGCTGTCGGGCTTCATGGACTGGGGAGGGATTCGCTGCAGTCCCTGTTAAGGAAAGGAAAAGCAAAATCTGGGGAGGGCTTGTGCAAACCGTGCATCAAAGAAAAAACTTCCAGAAGTTACCAGTCAATTAATTTAATGGGTGTTACCACCAAACTGCTTGCGGTGGGTCTGGGCTGTGTGTCCCCTGGGACACGTTTGGCACACGCAGGAGTGGGGTGCAGCCCCTGAGAAATGCCCGCGAGGAGCCCTCTCCTCTCCGGGGGAAGCCCTAAGGGGACTTACTCCTTGTGACTGTTTTCATCCTAATCCACACTGTGTGCTTCTAATGTCTCTGTGCGGGACATCATCCATTTCAGAAACATTTCTATGTCCCGCTGCAGCTTTTCTACTGTGCTTTTAGCATCTTAACAAGAAATTGCACAAGATTTCTTTCCCCCCTGCCCTGACGAGGGGTTGCCCAGGTGGCAGAAAAAGCAGCGCCAGGGCTGCAGGCTCTGCTCCTTCGGTTTTCCCATCTGAGCAAAAGCACGTTCCTGCAGCCGGAGCGGAGGAGAGAGCAGAGCGGGGTGGGGGGGTGAGCAAACTCCGAAATGTTTGGAGTTTGCACTTGAAAAATACCCAGCAGCTGTCAGTAGAATAGCTCAGTGTTCAGCTTGCGTAGTTTGCAGCGTGTGTGAGCGTGATCGGATGTGGAGGAACTACTGAGGGGATCCGGTGGGGTGAGTCCCCGGAGAAACGGTTTCGAAAATAATATTTATTCTGAAGCGAACAACAAAAGCGCTGTTGAGAAACCTTCCCCGAGCTGCGGGGCTAAGGCATCGCTGACATGGGTGGTTTAGCAGTAATTGGAGAGAGCAGGGAAGCGTATCCCGGCTGGGGAAATCACCGCCGCCATCCCGTTGATTGGGTGGCGGGTGGTTAATGAGGGGCTCCTGGGAACTCCCTCGCCCTACGTCACTGGCAAAGTCCCACGGCCACGTCGGGTCGCTCCTTCTGCGCTAGGAAAGCTGCCTTTCCTCCGGCTTCCTCCCGCCACCCCCCTCCCCGACG
>NW_010136336.1:21691-26835 GCF_000699245.1 Pterocles gutturalis | reverse complement strand
ACCGCTTTAAAACGTTTGGTGTCTTGGCAAGGGGGTGTAAACTTAGGGAGAAAAAAAGAAAAACCAAACCTCTAGAAAGGAAAGAAGAGCAATTGGTTTAAAATATAGATTCCACACCACTGTCTCTGACTTTAGAAAAGCTGCTTGTCAGTGGATCTTTACACCTCTGCTGGGATCTGCAGTCAGCCAGGCGGGTTGGGATGCAGGGAGATATTTATTCTGTTTTCCATTCTGCCCATTACACTTGTTGAATTCTTCCCACCTTTCGCCTGCTAATCCCGGCCCATTTCTCCCTGCTGCTCCCTCTCCTGGGCTCTGCCCAGACCACCTTCAGAGCGGACACTTGTCATCAGTGCTCCTGCCGCACCGCGACTTGAAATCCAATAAATGGTCTTTCCCGGCTGGCCCTGCACAGTCCGCTGGGATCTCGGTCTCTATAATTGGTGCAGTGATCAGAATGGAGATTTTTATCCTGCCCGGCTCTAATTACACGCCTGCATAAGGTGAACCTTTTAATGAGCATCAAAAGGCGCATTGTGTGTCAGGGAGGGCCCGTGTTAAGGGGGCTGGGGGATTATTCAGTCGTTCAAAAAAACATTTGCGGAAAGAAAACGTGCAGTAAACCTTCGTCATCCTCTCCGGTGCCTCATTTTCTTTACAAAGCCCTGAGCCCAGCCCTTCCTCCCTAGGAAGCCCAGGGTGTGAGGAGCTCACACAGCGCTGGTTTGCACTTGCTGCCGCTTCTCTGAGCTTCCCCAGAAGGTGAATGGGGGTTGCACGTGCGGCGGGACAAGGTGAGGAAATCAGCCATGAGCAGAGCCGTCCCTGAGCATTGACTGCGTGGAGCCCTTCTCAGGAGCCTTTTTCCCAAGAGGAACAGTAACTAACCCATTTAAATACACCTAGGTGGTATTTTTGTAAACTCTTTTTTTTTTTTCCCAGTTGTATGGAAATTTCGGTTTGGGGGCACTTGCCTTCTGGGAACTGCTCAGTGACTTTTGAGCAGGGATAACTAAGAGGAAAATATGAGTGAGATCAAGTTTTCCTACCTTCCCCAAATGGACTTGCTGTGAGCAAGGATCACCTATTCCTCGTTGCCTCGCAGCCCGTGTAGCATCCCGCACAGGCACAAAGCGCTCGTAGGCGCAAGCAGGCGGGTCAGCCGCTGGTACGAACTCAGGGCAGAGCATCTTCAGCGCTGGGGGAAACCTCATTATCCACTGATGATGTAAAAACCTTTTTTTGTGCAGATGAGGTTTTCAGTTTCAGCAGCTCCTCAGTCTCCAGATCCTAAGTTGCCTTTTCCACCCCACTTCTCCGCACCTTCCCCTCTCCCTTCCTCGGATTTGGAGGGTCGCCTGCTCATTAAAGCATTATTCAGGCTTTGCAGCCCTGGGAGGCTTTGGGGTTTCTGTTCTTTTGCTCTGCTTCTCCATTAGACCCACAGATTTTAGGCAGGAAGGCAAGGGGTGTCAAAAATTGGCTGGATCCAGCTGGATTCAGACATAGGATTTGGGTTTCTCTGCTAATGCTGCTCTCGGATGCATCGAGCCCTCATTTGGTGGTGCAGTTTAGAGGGGAAGCCTCAGGAGAATCCAAGAAAATTAAGCCTGGCTCTTTTCCAAGCAAACCTGGTTTTAAGTGTAGTAGTTCCCTGAAGTCGTTACTGCCACGCTCCTACGGCCAGATTGAAATCCAACTTCTGCATTGCTTAGATGGTCTCTCCCAAAGGGTAGCTCTCTGCTGTGCAGAACTCAAAAGACACAAAACAGACCCAACTGTTAATTCTATAACCACCTACTGTCACTTGTGGTAAGAATTATTACTAGATTTCAGTCTGAGGTACACATAGACTGGACTTCTTCATCTTCAGGTGTATGATTATTCTCGATAGCCCCGTCTATCGTAGAATCACAGAATCCCAGGATGGTTTGGGTGGGAAGGGACCTTAAAGCCCACCCAGTGCCACCCCCTGCCATGGGCAGGGACACCTCCCACTAGCCCAGGTTGCCCAAAGCCTCATCCAGCCTGGCCTTGAACCCCTCCAGGGATGGGGCATCCACAGCTTCTCTGGGCACCCTGGGCCACTGCCTCACCACCCTCACAGTGAAAAATTTTTTCCTAATGTCTACTCTAAATCTCCCCTCTTTCAGTCTATCCTCAGTATCATCATGAACCGTGAGCCAGTGGTGAGGAAGGGACCCAAGGGGTGTTGCGCTGAGACCTGGTTGTGTTCCCAGCACAGGGTAGGGGATGGTCTTGGGGTAAAAGGCCGACTGGACAAGTGCTTGACTGGGCACGTGCTCCCAAAAGTCAGATAAGTTTTGGGTTGAATGCTTTAGAGGTCAGCATCACCGCTGGAGGTGACAGCATGCCACCTCCACTGTGTCTTGTGAAGGTGAAGGAGTGGTCGTTATTCAGGTGCTGGGGTATGGGGTTCACAAAATAGGTTGTGAAACTAAGAGAGCCTCCAGGAGCTTTCACAGGATTTAGGAAGAACACCCTGAGCCTTGGACTTTTGGGTGGTTCCTCCTGCCCCAAGCTGCTGGGAGCTGCCCAGGAAAAGCTGTCGGATGGAAGCTTCTCCCAGTTCCCTGCTGTGCTGGGTGAGGACCCTGAGGGATGCAGCGAGTGACCCTAAGGGACACTGCGAGGACCCCAGGGGATGCAGAGAGTGACCCCAAGGGACACTGCGAGGACCCCAAGGGACACTGCGAGGACCCCGAGGGGTGCAGAGAGTGACCCCAAGGGACACTGCGAGGACCCCAAGGGACACTGCGAGGACCCCAAGGGATGCAGAGAGTGACCCCAAGGGACACTGCGAGGACCCCAAGGGACACTGCGAGGACCCCGAGGGGTGCAGAGAGTGACCCCAAGGGACACTGCGAGGACCCCAAGGGACACTGCGAGGACCCCAAGGGATGCAGAGAGTGACCCCAAGGGACACTGCGAGGACCCCAAGGGACACTGCGAGGACCCCGAGGGGTGCAGAGAGTGACCCCAAGGGACACTGCGAGGACCCCAAGGGACACTGCGAGGACCCCAAGGGATGCAGAGAGTGACCCCAAGGGACACTGCGAGGACCCCAAGGGACACTGCGAGGACCCCAGGGGATGCAGAGAGTGACCCCAAGGGACACTGTGAGGACCCCAAGGGACACTGCGAGGACCCCAAGGGATGCAGAGAGTGATCCCAAGGGACACTGTGAGGACCCCAAGGGATGCAGCGAGTGACCCGAAGGGATGCAGCGGGTGACCCAGGGCCAAAGCAGCGGGTTTGTCACTAACAGGAATGTGTTTCAGAGTTTTCCATGAGGCATCGCTGACTCTTTAAATAGCTGCCACGAGTTTCCTGTGTTCCCTTCTGGCCTTTATTCAGTTTTGGGGGGTTTGTTCCCTTCTGGGGAGATTTGCTAAGGTAAATTAAAGCTATAGAAAAACTGAAGAAGGGTTTTAAATTAGTTGAATAGAAATTAAAAATAAAAAAGTTTTGTGAAGTTTGCATGCTTCAGAAAGCACTGGGATGGCACTGGGCACTGGGAAAGCTGCTGGGCTGCTGGTAACCGGCTGGTAATTTGCAGTTGCCCTCCTATTGCCACAGGGGTGTAAATCTGATCCAAGTCCCTTGGAGGCACTACAGCCACCCCGGTGCTATCGGCTGCAGAGGAACAAGCTGAGGGTGAGGAGCTGGCCGGGCGGGATGAGGAGCGGGGAGGTGATGCCTGTTCCTTACGGATGCGTCCTCGGCAGGACACACGTTGGCCGGTGTTTCCGGAGTGGCTCTCCTTGGAAGAGCTCTTCTCAGCAGTTATTCTTTGTACCCGTGGAAGGAGCAAAGGGATTGCTTCACTCACATTTGAGGTCTCTGGGCATCCCAGTGGGAGTGCTGGTCTGAACTGGGAGGTTTCTGTTGTGGGGGGCGTCAGGGCTGGTTGGGGCAGGACAAAGTGTTCTTGGGTGTATTTGGACCCACCAAAAACCCGTTGGGTCTTTGCACATTTTAAAGAGGAAAATGAAGTTTAAAGAAAAATGGCTTCATTTTGGAGATGCGGAGTGTTTGAGTTTGGAACAGAACAGCGCAAGGAAAGGTCAGGCGAGAACCGAGTGCGAAAATAGAGTTGTAGATACCTGCAGAAGAACATGAAGCTTTTCTGAGCTGGAAGGGAAGTTGAACAGGGTGTTTAATTACCTCCCACAAGCTTGCCCGTAGCGCTCAGGTATTTCCTTCATGACTTTCTCAGGCTAAAATTAACAAAACCTGAAGAGAAACCACCCCCCCATTTCACCACGCTGTTTACATGAGAAAATTGGCCGGGACACAACAGTGTGACCACTGTAGTTTGGAATAAGTGTACGTTTCTTCTGGAAGTGAGGAGGATCTCTGCTGGAAGTTCTCCTGCAAGAATTCAGAAATGTTTCTGGCTGGGGAAGAGTGCCTGCCTGGGTTCCCACTTCTGTAAAATGGGGTTAAAAATACTCTCCCTCCCTCCCCGGGAGCGGTGCCACACTCCCTCCGCAGCAGTTTGTAAACCACCGCAGAGTTTTTTCCACCAGTGTGAAAAATGCTAAATAAAAGTAAATTGATACTATTGGAAATAATATTTTAAGTGCTTCGTGCTGCAGTGAATGGCTCCAAATAACTATGAAAACAAACGGCGGTGAAGATTCACAGGTACGGCTCACGAGCGCGCTGGGCTGGGGAAGCTGCTGCTTTTCAGCACTGATGCCCCAGCAGCTGCTCAAAAAACTGCCAAAATGGGTAAAAGAGATCCAAGAATCGCCTGAGATCTTCCTCGCACCGCACGAGTAGAGCTGCCAGCAGCACGGGCTGGATCGTCATCTCCGATAGCATCCTTCAGCAGTGACTCACCCGGGAGCTGAGTGCCGTGGTTTCTATCATTCCTAAGGTCGTCCTTTGGAACCCGAGGAGCGGTTATTACAGCAGAACCCTTGCTGCTGCTTCTGCAAACCTGCTTTGAATGGCACCGGCTGCCTTTGGAAACAGTAAAGCGAGGAAGGCGAAAGGCATTACTGCCAAACCAAAGAAATTTTTCACAACCTTTTTTTTTTTTTTTGAGGAGACCTCGTCACTCTCTACAGCTGCCTGAAAGGAGGGGGAGGTGGGGGGGGCGCTGGGCTCTGGCC
>NW_010136336.1:11979-21506 GCF_000699245.1 Pterocles gutturalis | reverse complement strand
AGTGGGTTGGGTGGTGTTGCGTTGACGGTTGGCCTTGATGATCCTTGAGGGCTTTTCCAACCTCTATGATTCTGTGATTCTAACCCCAAGGCAGCGCTGTGCTCATTTGCTGCTGAAGAAGACGCCTGCAGTGGTGGTTTTATTGCGCATTATGCCGGGTTTAGGTTTAAAGAGGTGAAGGGAAAGTCCCAGATGAGGTGTTGGGTGCCTTACAGTCTCCATAGCTGCTGTTTGATTCTGCCTGTAGTTCATTGCCGTGGACACAGTCTGCTGCCTTCGCGTTCTGATCTGTCACCCACCTGGGGGGATGTGCTGCAAAGTTCAAAAATACGTTTGCGTTCGTATTTGCATTAATCAGAATTCGGAATTATTCAGAAGGTAGTAGATGGTTATGTCATGATGTTAAATGAGAAGTTAATTTTTTTTTTAAGTAAACAGGTGTAAAGGCAGAAATGAAATGTGTGAATAGAACAGAAATCCTCAAATCCCATCTCTCCTGACCCGGAGCTCAGCCGTCGCTGGCGGGGGATGTACCTGCCTGTGCTGGGAGGCTGCTGGCTGTGGACGTGTCAGTCGCATCAAGCACAAAACCGATCACAGAATATCTAGGCTGGACATTGTTGTTTAGGGTTTGGGGTTTTTTTTATTATTTTTTTAAATTTTTGAACCCATTTTTGCCGTCTTAAATTAGAGTGAAATCTTCCTAAGTAAACGATCATGGACTTTAATATCCTCTAACGCAAACCAAGGTGATAACCGTGGTCCTTTTTCACACGGATAAAGGTGTTGAGTTCCCACCCTGAGGGAAAAAAGGCTCCTGGCTGGTGAGGACACTGACAGGACATGGGGACAGGAGAGCTAAAAAGCAGAAGATGCTTGTGAGGGGTGTGGGGAGAGGGCAGGAACTGGGGCCTGGCGGTGAGCAAAAAGTTGAGGTAAAAAAAAAAAAAAAAAAGTTCATTTTGTTCTTTTCTTGAGAGCAAGAAGCCAGTAAAGAGGTTGAAGCTGGTGAGGGCACTTGTTGCAGAAGATAGCTTTGGAGAGGTGTTTGCTGAAAGCTTTCTGTCTAATTTGGTAATAGATGAGGGAAGTCAGCGGCGCTGTGTCGGTCGGGGCAGCAGCGGTGGGGCTGGTGCTGAGAGTAGAGAGCAGCTGCCCGCAGCCCGGAGCGGGGAACACGAGCTGGAACCGTCCTGAAAAGACACACACAGGGTTTCATAGGGCTGGAAACGGCAGTTTTGCATGTCTTAGACCTCAGATAACTGAATGGATGGGGCTGCGAGGGGGTGGTTTAGAGAAGCTCTGGTTCGTGGTACTTTTCTTTCCTGCTTTTGCACCAGGGCTGTGTCAGAACTCAAACTGCCTTTCACAGCCAGGACACACCGTCCAGAGCGGGTGTTTTGTCCCCCCTTGGTGGGTGAAATATTTTGAATATTGTACATGGGAAGCTGCTTTTGGAACATGGTCACAGGTGATATCTCCGTTGGAGGGGATGCTGTCCCGTGCCTGTCGCAGAGGACGCCTGCCCACGTGCCATCACCAGGACATCTCCCTAAAAAGTGAGATTTGGGCTCGATTTCCATCTCCGTTTGCATTTGCACTGGGGTCACTGTCACCGAGGAATCGTCCCCGGTGCCGCTGAGCCCGTGCTGGGTGTGCGAGAGCAAGCGCAGGGGATGTTTCCCATTTACCGGTGTTATTTCTGGCACCGCTGCTTTTTCTGTAATCGCTGTGGAAACTGTTACGCTTGGGGGTTCAGCAAGGAAACCCTGGAAGTTCTTCTAGGGAGAAATGCACGAAGCAAGGGGCTGTGATGGGAACAGTGTTTGCGGGGGGTTTTGACTGGGTGTGTTTCTAATGGGGTCAAGAAACAGCTGAAGTGACACGGCAGAGAAGAGCACCCAGAACGCGGGGAAAGGGGCAGTTTGGTGTTTGGACTCCGGTGCTGTGTTGTATGATGGTGTTTCAGGGGAAAAAAAAGAAAGAAAAGAGTAATTTTTTGTTTTGAAGAGGAAAACAGTTTGAAGATAGATGGGATGCTCTGGGCCCTGGCTTAGAGAAATAGGGGAAGTTACAGATGAATGTGATTTCTGGTGGCAGGGTTTTTTTTAGACCCATTAATGGGTGTCCTACCCTACCGTGGCCACAAAGGGCTCTGTTAGAGCAGACCGCAGTGGCTGAGGCTGGGTTTGGGATGCGGGAGCATCTCCTGTGCACTGTGACACAGGGGGAGGACTGCGGGTGGGACAGTCCCTGTGTCCCCAGCCGGGAGCCTGCCCTGGGGTTGTATCCTGGCTCGGCACCCTGAGGGGTTCCTGGGCCCCCCTTTCCGTGCGGTGAAACACGCCTGGTGGGATTTGGGGAGAAGAGCGTACAGTAGGTACAGCTGGAGCGTGCACGTCCCATGCCCAGCCCGGGGACCCACGGCTGTTGTCATCCCATGTCCAAAGGCAGCGGTGGGGACGTTTGTCCGTCTGCTGCTGGCTCACCGTCGTGCTGGGCAGTCCTCTCTGCCCGTAACGGGTTAGCAATACACGTGGGCTGTGCTTCATCGAGCAGAGCGGTATTCCTCACAGGTAACGTGACGTTGCTGCGTTGGTACGGTAACAACACTGTTCACAAATTGGGAAGAAACTTCTCGAGACATTTTAAAGCTGATTTTGGAGGTACAGCACCAAGCAGAGGGGTCCTGAGCGCTTGAGTGAGGCTGAGGAGCGCTGGCATTTTGTTACCTGTTACCCTCACTAAACCAGTTTGAGCTGTGAAATTTCCCCAATTCCTCCTTAGATGTAGAAATAAACCTGATATTTCTCTTCTATTTTGTTTCACACGCTGGAGGGGTCATTATTCCTTGTCAGGGAGCTGCTGGCTGGAGCACCAGGACCTGCCACGCTGCGTCCCATCGCTTCACCTCGCCCAGCCTGGCTCCGGAGGATGCAGCAAGCTTTGCAACACCACCGTGGGATAAACTTCTTTCATTCTCGACATTCATTGTTGTTAACCATTTATGTAGAATCAGAGTATCACCGTCACCTACTAGAAATTGCACATATCAGTGGGATAAACTTCTTTCATTCTCGACATTTATTGTTGTTAACCACTTATTTGGAATCAGAGTATCACTGTCACCTACTAGAAATTGCACATATCGGAAAAACTGCCCACGTGGCCCCGGCTCCAGGGAGCTTCCCACGGCAGGCGGTGCGTAGAGAGGGGGAAGAGAAGGGGTTACGGTGGCCGGGCAGTGGGGTGGGTCTGCGAGCTTTCAGCGTGCCGGGTATTTATTTGTGGTACTTCAGAGTGCTCTTCTTCATTGGCATCCGTGGAGAGGTTGATAGCGGAAAGAGGAAAGGAGGTTTGTCTGTGCTATACATATTTGATGGTTTGCATTTTAATCATTACCTTAATAAGTGACTCAAACTCGCCTCTCACTTTATTTTGGGATCTCTGGAGGCATTGTTTGCTTAACACTCTTACAAGCCTTTACAGCATTCAGCAGGTGATTTATTGCTATTGATTTATATGGCACCCAGTACAAGCATCGTGGCAGCGGTGCGCAGAATTTATGGTTCTTCCAGGACCACTTCACCCACCGTTGAAATAGAGACTCCTCAGATTAACAGGAGAGCAGAGAGCGAGATGGACAGATTCCTACCATTTGATGACCTCAGCAATTCATTATTTATTGAGCTTTTAATTTTGCATCTATCATTCCGGCTCTGTCTCCCCTGACTTGCCAGAGCGGTTGCACAGGGAGGCGAAGCGTCGGCCTTTCCAGAGGGAGGTTTGCAGCTTTGTTCAGGGCGGCTCAGCTGTGCCTGGCTTAACCCCCGAGGCTTCGGAGAGGAGCCAACATCTCCTTTGCCCCTGAGTATTTCAGGTCTTCAGAGACCCTGAGTTTTAAGCCTGGGGAGCTGCGTTTCCCCCCGTGCCGGGAGCTGTAGGGCAGATGACGGTGTTAATCCGTCCCAGCCCTGGAGCTGGTGTGTGCATGAACCTCTTCCTCCTCCGGCTGTGGACACGGAGGGGTTGCCTTTGGTTTTCTTAGGATCTCGTATCACTTGCAACTTGGCAGGAAAACTGCTTTCCTTGGGTCTGGTGCTGTAGGGCTCCCAGCGGATGTCTGCAGGTACCAGGAGAGTGCTTGGGACAAGCACAAGCAGCTGAGGATGTGTTGTCTTTTTTTCTGGCTTTTCCCCCTCTTTTTTTAAGGATCAAGGGTAGCCTCCGCTGGCAGAAGGACACTGAGGTTTAGGATAATCTGTTTTCATGGATGTGACCGTTCCCTTCCTTGGCTGCGGTGTTTGGCTCATGGATTCAGGGTTACTGTAGCTGTGACCCAGAAGGAGAGATCTCATGAGATACTTGTGGGATTTTCTTCTTCCTTTACAGCCAATGGCACTTATGGGATCTCTGCACACCCGGTCATTTCCAGAACCTCTGGGACAGATGGGAGCTTCTGTGTGAGCCCCAGAGCTGCCTGGAGTCCTGCACTTGTGCTTGTAGCTGTGGGCTTTTACAGAAGCCACCAGAAAAATGGGCAGGAGAGGAGAAAAGGTGATCTTGTGCTCCTGTCCAGCCCCCAGCTGAAACTCTGCAGGATCTGGGTACGGTGGAGGACACGGAGCAGAGCCAGTCCCTCGGCTTCATCCGCTGCAAGCACCAGGTACCTGATGCTTCCCATGGCTACAACGGGAGCAAAAATGGCCATTCAGCATTTTAGGGCAAAAAAAGCACAAGTCATCGCGGAGTCTTCATGAGGTGGACAGATCCTCCCCCGAGGCTGGGATTGTTCCTAGAAGATCTGTGATGTGGGAAATGAAACGGTGAATAAGGAGCTTTGTGCAGTAAAAGTTCTTTCCTCCCCAGCTGGACGAGGGAACCGTTGAGTCCGGTTCTTCCATCCTCGCTCCCAAAGGGATGCTGCGTGTCCCCCGATGGGTCCAAGCAGAATAAACCCAATCCATGCGCTGGGCTCATCCCACGGCCAACTTCAGGCTGGTTGAGATGGGGCGTCAGTGCCGGGAACGGCTCTGCGGGGCCCCCGCACAGCGCGAAACGTCAGAGAACCAAACCTCTCACCACGCGCTTTCTTTTCCTCTTCCAGAGCGCCGGTGTTTGACTGATGAGCTGGGCTCGCTCCCTCTGAAAGATCCACTTTGGTCTGTTCCGTTCGGTGCTGTGGAGGGAGCTGATGGGAATCGCCACAATAAAATTTTAATTAAATGCCAGGCAATAATTTGCAGCGAGTAAATTGCGGTACCTGCAGTAGGCTGTTGACATCTGCTCACAGACCCACAGGGCCATTAGCGACTTTGAGAACCAGGAGAAAAACACAGGGCCACTTACCTTGCTTTTTATTCTCGCAGTCCAGGGCAGAGAGACCTATTATGTTTAATATTTTATAGCGGTGCGTTGTTGCCATCCTTCCTGTGAGTCATTTTTCCACATGAAACCCGTGCTCGCCGGGTTATTTAACCCCTTCAGAGGGTTTCAGGGCGGATTGTCAATCTTCTGCAGAAATGTTCCTTTATTTACTGCGTTCATGCATGGTGCTGGGAAGCAAAAGCTGCTGGAACATTCAGCCGTCTGCGTGCTCGGGGGACGGCCGGCAGCGCACCGGGGCGGGCACAGACGTCCCAAAGTCCCTTGGAGGCTGAGGTCTGGAGCTCCGACCCAGGCTGCGCTCCTCTTGCTCCGTGTTGTTTCCCCCCGTCTGAGGCTGCCGGAGCCCAAAGTGGAGATGGTGACACTGAAAATCTGCATCTTCAAAGGGCGTTTCCAACACTGTAGTGTCGAGATGTTTCTCCAGCCTTGAGATGTCTCAAGTGATGGGAGGACTCTTGGGCAGGGATCCTGATGTTCATTCAACTCTTCCCCTGTCGTGTTTTGCCCCGTCCCAGGACGTTGTATGTGCCCATGCCTTTGCACTCTCACTTTTCACATTCTCCCAGACAGTTGTGTCCCCCCAGAACATCTCCAGTGGCTTTGCTAAATGGTATCTTGAGTTCTTTCCAGGTTTTAGTTTAAGAAAATGCCTCGCTGATTGCTTTGGAGCCTTCCTGGTGCTTTCTCTGTGTTTCTGACCAAGGAACCTGGACCTCTGCACAACCATCTGTCATCGTACTGGTTTTCATCAGAGCTCCTGCCCTGCAGCCTCACAGGTTTGAGGCCAAAAATACACGAGTTTCATTTAAATAACTGTAGTGGAAACTTTCTATGGAAAGAAGATGCCCCAAAAAGCCCCTGAAAGAACAAAGTAATCGCCTTACAGAATGACTTCCTTTTGCTGCATTGTTTTCCGTTTGCATCAGCCGTTTGTCTCCTTTGGGCTGTGTAGTTGTGGTTCTTTGGTGTGTCATCCAGCACGAGTACAACAGAACTGCTGTGCACACGAGAGAATTGCTACTTTTTTTTTTTTTTTGTCTCTCATAAGGCAAGGAAAAAAAACAACCCAGCTGTACAAATTGGGGTCTGCAACATGAACGGAATTGAAAAATTACAGTTAGTCCTGGACGCTGGCCTCAAGGTTACACTTTGGTGTCGTCCTTCAGATGAGGAGGTTGGAAGTGAGCAGTAGCATAGAAATGACAAATACGTGGGAGCTCCTTGGCCGGTGAGATGAAGATACTGTGGCATTTTGGCACATGCAATGTGGACATGGGCTTCTGTTGGGGCAAACAGAGCTCATCTGGTCACAGGGCAGCTCCATCGGGTGCTGAAGCCATGAACCCAGCAGGTCCTGGTGTGTGCTTTGGACCTCTGGGACTGCACGGAGCGCTGCAGGGAGCGGCCGGAGCGGGGATCTCACCCCTCCTGGGGTGGGGAGCATGGGGTGAGCTTTCTGGATGCTCGCTCTTGGGAGGAGCCTGGATATTTGTGTTTTGGAGGCTGCATAACGAAATTTTTCATTTCCCACTGCTGGGAAGATCAAGCAAAGATTTTTATCTTAATGAGTCATTAGTACACGTGTTTGGCCATCTTATTTTTTGCTGCCTCTGTGGTGCTCTCTGCTCAGAGGCGGAGGCCAGGGTTCTGCAGAGAGATCCTGTTTTCCTTTTTATGCTCTTTTCTATACCTGATTGCATCCTAAACTGAAGTCTCACAAACCGCTGGTTCAATCTCAGTTCAGAGCCTCTCTCCACTTCCTTCAGTTCGGCAGAAACTACTTTTACTCTGCAGAAGTGTCAAAAAGCTGAAGGGCCAAACACTTCCTCATACCCGTGACTCTCCTTGCTTCTCTTAATGATTCCTCAAAGCAAAGGTCATGCTTTTTAACATCTTGAAAAACTTCTAAAATACCATACTGAAGGAAAATAAAGCCAACGAGCACCAGCAGCGTGCCACATGAAGGATTTTTCTGTTGTTCTGTTGGTGTGGCTGTGGGGAAGAGGAATGAGGAGCGGTAGGAACGGCCGTAGACACTGGGTCATGCTCGACAGCAGATTTCTTTTTGAGAACGTTGTGTTTATGTGTATCCAGGACTTGGGAAGGGAGAGGGCTGCAGATCTCCTGGGGGTCTTCAAGTGAAGACGTTACCGTGCCCATGATGCTGTAGCGAGCAGCTGCATCGGCCGGGCGGGGGCGGCAGCGCCGTGGGTCCCTGCTAGGCTGGGGACGTTGGAGGTGACTATGGGGGTGTCTTGCCCCAGTGTAGTGGATGGTCAAGGGAGCGGAATCTTTTGTGGTTCCCTGAAAAGGAGCACTGATGCGGTGGTCTTAGACAATGACTCGAGGAACAATACAGCACAGTTTTATTTAATAACCTCAGCAACTGCAAAAACGTTAGGGATCAACTGCTCAGAGTCAAGGACCAAATCACACTTATTGATTATCACCAGGCAACACTTATCAGTGAAGCACCAAATGATGCTTATCAATTATTTGGAGGTAAAATCAGACAGAAAACAGAGTAGGAAAGAGTTAAGAGAGAAGAAGGGGGGGGCAGAAAAATAGAGATAGGGACAGAGACACAGGGATGTCACCATCCCTTTTGTTCCAGTGTTGAAGTCTCAGGCAGAATCTTGATCCGAGGGTGATGGGTTGACTAGGTGGTCGCGCTCAGTTGGTCTGTCCAGGATCACCCCTCGGGGTTCAGGGCTACAGCCCTGTATAGAATCACAGAGTCACAGACTGGTTTGGATTGGGACCTTAAAGCCCACCCAGTGCCACCCCCTGCCATGGGCAGGGACACCTCCCACCAGCCCAGGTTGCCCAAAGCCTCATCCAGCCTGGCCTTGAACCCCTCCAGGAATATCCAGTTTGCCTTTGGGGAGTGGCTGGTTCTCCACCTGGGAGACAAACCCCAGCCCCCAGCATCCCTGTACCACCTCCAGGGGTGTGTCCCTTGCTCAAAATGTTAACAACTTGCTAATGGCCCGTCACAAAAGAACTTTTTAACAAGCATGCTCTGCCCCAGCTGTTTGTAGATGTGGTGGAGCCTCTTCTCTCTGCCCGAATTGTTTTGAGACAAAAAGGTAGATGCGTAGGGGTCCCTGGCAGGGGGTTGCATCCCATCTGCTCAAACACTTGGTTGGAACTTGCAGGAGCCTGGTGAGTGACTGCCCAGAAGGTGAGAAGGACAAGACCTTCTGGTCATCTTGGTCCTGCATGAAGCTGCCTGGAACGTCATCATTTAATTGATTCTGAGCAACCTTATGAGAATATGGAGCCTGATGAGATCAGAGGTCTGTATCTGGAGGAGAATCCAGAGAAATGTCCTTCTTGGGTACTAACCCCTGATTTCAGGGCACATAGACTGCTGGATTTGTTTTTCCTTTTTCTACTTGTTTGTGGCTCGCAGCATCTTGTGCTGAAAGTGCATCTCAAGCACCTCCAACCACAGCTTCAGGCTTCTTGCTTCCTGCCTGGGAATGTGAAAATAAATGGTGATGGTAGGTTGAGAAGAGGCACGTGGAAAACAAAGAACCGACTTGGGGAGACAGTGTCTGAGGTTCCCCAAAGCAGGAGATGGGTGCTAAGCGCCTGGCTGGTTTCACCCGAAAGCAGCAGCTCCCCGGGGGTGACGGGAGCCTGGCCGCGTGGTCAGTCCTCATTACCTGGGCTTTCGTTTAATTCCCTAGACGATGACAGGACAGTCCTGGTTAAGCATGATCTTAATCTTGACATTGATGTTAATTAATCCTGATTCATTGTTATAAGAGTATGAGGCCAGGCAGGAAATGAGTAAAAAGCATTACTGAGAAAAAAAAAAAAAAATTTCACACTGCAGGGTGTGGGGAGGGAAAGCTTTGAAGGTGCTGTGTTCTTGCTGCAGTATAATATATTAACTTTCTTGGTTTTGGCTGATGAAGTACTCTCTTCCCGCACCCTTAGAAGCATCGGATGTAATTAAGCTCAGAAGCAATGGCCCTTTCCAGCTCTTTCCTGTCAGCAGGGTGAAATAGCACATAAACGGTGGATTTTTAATTTTTTTTTTTCTTCTTAGTGGGTGAATAGCAACTTCAGAAATTTGTTTTATCGGTGCTCTTTTGCCTCCTGAGAACCGCAGCTTTGCTAGTACCTGT
>NW_010136336.1:0-11948 GCF_000699245.1 Pterocles gutturalis | reverse complement strand
TGAACCAAGCCCTGGGTGCTCTCAGTTGCTCGTTGAGTTGTGCATCCTCACCTGCAAGCGTGCTGGGGCTGCAGCAGGGGTGGGGAGGGGATGAGTCCTGGCAGCCGCGCTGCAGAACCCCCCGTGGGCAGAGAGCGGAGCTCAGCCGAACGCTGTCGCCCCGTTCAGAGCCGTCTCCACGCCAGACCAGTTGTGTGATTTACAAAGTTGTTTTCAACCTGAAGCAGAGATTTTATTTTTTTTTCATCTCAATGGTTTTCCGAGCTTTTATTCAACAAGAAGGGAGAAGCACCGAGGCCCTTCGCTGTCCAAGGCGCCTGCCATCGGGATGGCCGGAGCGGGGAGCTGTCCCCTGGCTTTGGCAGTGCCACCCTCCGCCAGGAACACCTCATGGGGGGTCACAGAGCCCCGACCCTCCTCAGGCTTAGCGAGGACGGCTTGGCTGCGATAGGAATTCTTCATTTGTGTTCAAGCTGCTTTCACCGAGCCACTGCCTGCAGACAGAGCGCGCGCAGCCTTGCTGGAGGGGGGGGACAGACACTTTAGCTCCAGTGCCTGGACTGCTGCTTTTTAATTTTTTTTTTTTCCCTACTTTTTCCTTTTCATCTGCTGTTCTTTGTTCAAAACCCAGATGGGGCAGATGCCTTCCGGTTCACACTGATGCAGTTTCTCAGCAGAAGCCTGCCTGCTATTTCACAGGATGCTCCTGAACTGAATTGGGGTAAAGGCTGGAGCTTCAGCTTGCCACAGACAGTGCGAAAGGAAAGGTGTTTAGGTGGTGATGCCTCAGCAGGGCGGCAAGCCAGCAGTTATTCCCACTGGCATTTCAGCAGTTCTTTGTGATCAGAGATGCCCTGGAGAAGCCTCAGTGGTAGAGGAGTGACACGACAATAGTCCTCTGCTAAAGCTAGAGCAGTTCTGCACTGGCTAGCATCACTCTGTGCTTCGGAAATGCTCTCTTTATTATTATTATTTTTTTTTACTTTCTTATTAAAATGAAGATTCACTTCTGTTAAAAGCATCTGTGCTGCCTGTTCTGGCCCTGGATTCTCCTCCTTATCTACAGCCAGGTGGCAGCGAGGACATGGTGATGCTGGGGGTGACACTGGGTGCAAGGAGCCCCTTTTGGTTTCTTGAGATTGTTGGGGAAGACCTCTGTGCAGAGCAGAGTCTGCCCGTTCGCTGGGTGTGCGGAGGGAAGATTTTGGGGCTTGGTGGCGAGGCTGGACCACACTGTCCCCAGCCACTCCAAGGAAGTTGTGAGACCCTCTCCCAGCCCCGGTGAGGGCCCCCCCCCCCTGCCACTATCAGCAACCTGCCCGATTGAGAGAGTTATTATAAAAATCCCTTTTTGCACTCAATGAAAATTGCTAAAAATATTTGCTTTCACTCATCAGCCATCAAACTCCTGCCCTCCAGCCCCATCGTTATTCTGCGCAGGTCACTTCTGATGAGAAATCAGTGCTTTGAGCAGGTGTGTGCAGTCCTTCACCTGCGAATGAATATTCTGCATGCCACGGGAGAAGGCAGATTTGTTCAAAACTGTTGGAGATCCTATTATACACTGCTCCAAGCAGGGCATTTGCAAATATTCGAGAGATCTATTGAATATATTTTAACATTTCCCTAAGTAGAAGCGTCATGTTGAGGTTATGCCGCTGGTCAGGGCTCCTCTCTTACCGTGGCGGATCCTCTGTATGATGTTGGCACGTGACTTGGTCTCTTCAAGTCTCTGTTTCTTCTCCGCACTATCCACATGACAATTCTCCCCTACCTGGTCCGTGCGGACAGACAGCCGTTGGGAAGACGGGCTGCCCGTGTGGATGCTGTGGTGGATGGGGCCATGGCCTCCACTGTCATCATCTGGTTCATTAATTAACAGCTGGCTTGTGTAGGTTCAGCTGGGCAGTCACTGGGTTGCTTCTTAAGGTTTTTTTACCCCTTGAAACAAAGACAATTAGGACTTCAAGGTGGACCCAGCTCCTCCAAGCCCTTTCCTTGTGGACAGTGCGTTGAGTTTTCTGATTCAGGTGGTGGAGAGCCCACAGCTGTCCTTGAATTTCTGACTCTGTGCTTTTTCTTCTCAGTCAGGAAACTTGTCCTAGTATCTGACCTGTGTTCCTTGGTGCAATTTAAGACTAGGATATCTTCTGCTCTTGGCAAGCCAAGAAGATAGTTTATTCCTTTCTGGTGTGACCCTCTTCGTGTCTTTGAAGACTGTTATGATGCCTCACTGTCGTCTTTACTCTTTAGCCCAGATGATTGTTCTTTTCTCACTGGTTTCCCAGTCTGTGCTTCCTCAGTCTCTGATCAGTTTTGCTGTCTGCACTGGGACTTGCTCTACAATTTTACTGAAACACAGTGTCCAATATCAGGACTTCAGCAGTGCTACAGAACCCCAAATCTCCCTTTGTGTATCTGGTGAGCAGTTCCCTTCTCCATGAATGGCAGTATGATGATATTGGGAAGAAATGTTTTCCTGTGCGGGGGGTGAGGCAGTGGCCCAGGGTGCCCAGAGAAGCTGTGGATGCCCCGTCCCTGGAAATATTCAAGGTCAGGTTGGATGGAGCTCAGAGCAACCTGGGCTGCTTGAACATGTCCCTGCCCATGGCATGGGGTTGGACGAGGTGACCTTTAAATGTCTTTTCCAACCCAAACCATTCTGTGATTCTGTGTTGGGTTTTATTACAGCAACACTGATGTTGTTCAGCTCCTGTTCAGTTTGTGATCCATGGTAATCCTGAGATCCTTTTCCAAAAAAACCCCTTAGGAGTTGATATTTATTTCCCCTGTGACCGTATCATTGATTATTCCTGTCTCAGCCCTGTTCACCCATCATTCCTGAATTGTCTTTTTCTTTTTCTCTTTTTTTTTTTCCAGACCATTTCTACAATTTATCAAGATCATTTTGAATCCTAATCCTGGCCTCTGAAGTACTTGCAGCCCATCCCAGCCTGATATCAGCAGCAATTTTAGTAAGCACACTATGTTCCATCATTGAAATCAATTATAAAAGTCCTGAATTGTGCTAGCGCTGGGACAGCTCGGGCACCCACTCGATCCGTGCTTCCCTCGGGCAGCGTGCACCGTGGCAGCATCCTGCAGTGCTGCATTCGCCTTGCGGAAGGTATGAAAGTCAATGCAGCTCCCTGGGATGCGGAGATTTGTATCTCAAACAAGAGATTTCATCAGTCCCTTTGAAGTTCTGTAATGAGAAATAAGTTTATTGACCAGATCGGTGTCTGAACAAGACCAGTTGTGTGCAGGGCCAGGAGCCTGAAAGAGCAGAAGCTAGGCTTTCTTGGAAGATCAGCAAGTCAGCTTTTCCTTATGTATTTGTTACAGTTTTTCTTTTTTTCTTCATTCTCAGTGGAAAACCCACCTTCCGTTCGCACCTCGTCGCTGCCCTTCCGCTCAGCAAATCCTTGTTCATTGAGCAGTGTCTGGGGCTGGCGCCCAGGGGGAAGGACAGCAAATGCAGGTTGTTTCATGACGTACAAACTCAGGAGGCGGTTGTGGGTGACGGTGGGGACGCGTTGGACCTGCTGGAGGTGGCAGCAGGGACGTGTCCACGTAGGTGGTCTGTGTCCTTCGCTTGGATTTTTCTGGCTCAAACACTGCGTTTCTGTGTCGGTGGGCTATCACCGAGGTTCACTTTGGTGGAGATGGCGAAGGGTTCAGTATTCCAGGATTTCTGAATTTCCGTGGGGTCTGATAAATGAAGCTTTACAGACCGAGCTTATATTGATAACGCAAAGCGTCAGGGACAGATGCTGCCCACGGAGACCAGAAATCTAGTGGACAGCCACTGCTTGTCCCTGTGACGGTCGGTGTTCAACAAGTACGAAATGAAAACACAACCGGTGGATGGGCCCCCAAGGTAATCGGTTGCAAACGAACTCAGACGAGAACTAGTTTCTTGTTTCTCTCAGGAGGAGTATAAAGCTGGGGTTTGTTGCCGGCTGCACCTAAATGTGTCTGTGTTTGTCAGAATAGCTCTGGGTTTCAAACCGCGTCTTTTCTGTGACATCTGCTGTCTCTGGAAATTAGAACTGAAACAGGAGAAATAATTCCGACTTTTCTTTCCCCTCCAACCTCATAGATGTGATAGGGAATTGGGATTTCCAGTACCTGTGTCATAGGGCCCGAGTACTATTCCCATGTTGCAAAGGGGGAAACTGAGGCACGGGAGGCCAGCGTTGTGTTAGGGTCACAGAGGGAGCCCAGATGAGAAATGCTGGCTCTCATCCCCTCCTCTGTGACCTGTGTGTCTTTCCCAAAGTTAAAAGAATTTGAGGAGAAATGAAGTTCTGTGAACAAAGACTTGCAATTTGATGTTTTCAAGGACTTTAACTACATAAACCTGATGTACTTTGGGGGAAAAAGCCTTAAATATCCCTGTAAGAGAGTCCATAATGTGAATGATTTTGTATTTATTCATTGCATTTCACTGAGTGGCTGAAATCTCTCCCGACCATAATGGAATTACATTTGGATGTGCTATCTCGTGTGGCGGTGTTAAAAGCAGGGGCACAAAGGGAATTATTTTTGGAGAGAGGGGAAAAAAGCTTATGGTACCCGTAAATCATTCTTATCACTGCAATAATCCTAATCAGATTAATTAGGATTAATTTAGCTGTCTGGTTTTTATTTATGTGAAATAAAATCACGTCTAAAGAGTTCTGTTTAAAACCTTTATGAGTTTTAGTAACATTTTTTTACTTGTTTCACATGGTGCAATGTATAAATCTCCGGCTGGTTGGGCTTTTAGGGAGAATTATATTGCAGCCAGCATTTCGAGCCAGCCATTAGTTCTCCATCTCCTCTTACATCTTTCGTTGTCAGTAACTCCCTCTCCTCTCACCTTTCCCATATTGCCCATCGGTAGGCGGTCCAGCTACCCCTGTGCTGAAGTCTTCAAACACGTTTCTTCTTTCCTTGCAGCTTGTTTTTTCAGAATGGTACCAAATCTCCCCTCTGGCAGCAGCCTAGCTCTGCTGCTCATCTTCTGGTGGGCATGTATGGCCAACACGTAGCATCCTTACCCCGTCCTACACGTGGCTTTTTCCCTCTGCAACCATCCTTCTGTAATTTTCCACTTGTGCATCTCCCCAAAAGCCATCTCTTTTCTCACTTGAATATGCCACTGACTTTTCCCATCTCTTTTTTTTTTCTTTTTTTTTTTTCTTTTTACTGCTTCTTTCTCGTACTGTTTTCCATTTCTGAAAAGCTGTTCGGATTTGTCACAAAACAAAACTGCATGGCACTGCATATGTGCTTGCCCATATGTATCCGCTTACAGCGAAGGGTGCAGAACACTATCTGTCAAATGAGGTAATTTTCCACCAGATTCATCCCTCTATTCGCATTTCATATTTATTCACCGCTCCAAAGTGAGCTTCCTTGGAAAGCTTAAGGTGGCTTTGAGTTTTACAAGCTGGAAAGAGCAGAAGATGTTCCCTTTGAAAACAGCCGTGTGGATACTGTGACCATTGCTCTGTCTTCACCACTTCAACGGGAAGGGTCGATGTCAGGGAGCCCAAAGCAGCATCGCGGGCACTGGCAGAGGCTCCTCTGCAGATTCTCTTCCTCGTCATAGAATCACAGAATCATTAAGGTTGGAAAAGCCCTCAAGGATCATCAAGTCCAACCATCAACCCAACACCACCCAACCCACTAACCCATGCACCACATCTACATGTTTCTTGACCCCCTCCAGGGATGGTGACTCCACCACTTCCCTGGGCAGCCTGTTCCAATGCCTCATCACTCTTGCAGTGAAGAAATGTTTTCTAACATCCAGCCTAAACCTCCCCTGGTGCAACTTGAGGCCGTTTCCTCTTGTCCCATCACTTGTTCCTTTAGAGCAGAGCCCAGCACCCCCCTCCCTGCCCCCTCCTTTCAGGCAGCTGTAGAGAGTGATGAGGTCTCCTCTCAGCCTCCTCTTCTCCAGACTGAACCCCCCCAGCTCCCTCAGCCGCTCCTCGTCAGCCCTGTGCTCCAGACCCTTCCCCAGCTCCGTTGCCCTTCTCTGGACCTGCTCCAGCCCCTCAATGTCCTTCTTGTGGTGAGGGGCCCAAAACTGACCCCAGGATTCAAGGTGCAGCCTCACCAGTGCCGAGTCCAGGGGCACAATCCCTGCCCTGGTCCTGCTTTCACATCTCATGCAATGACTGGTTTCCCTTTCGGTTTAATCCAGCTTTCCCGTTCCTACTTGGTTTCACGGTGCCATGAGCCCCTGGTGGGTTTGAGGCATCTCCTCTGGGTTTGACCTTCCCGGGATTCACCGCTGTCTCCATCAGTGAACTTTCCCCCGTGCTTTCACAAAAGGACAGAGAGCACAGGGAGGTGCAGAGGGGACGCGGCGTGGCCCCTGGAGAAGTGTTTGCCCTTGGCAGAGGTGATGTTATCCGCAGCGGTTTCTGGTGGACACCCGAGGGTGTGATGTCCTCTCCGGTCCCTGTGCCAGAGGCAGCTGGAGTCCCTGGCGTGGGTGCTGGGGTGCACGGCGCAGGGATGCACGCTGCTCCCAGGGGCTGTTTCTCGTTCCTTTCCCATCACTTTACTGGTGCAGATGGGTGCACTGGGGGTGCTGGTTCAGGACATGTCCTCACGTCTTTGCATTGAGCCCTGGTTTCACCGCAGCGATGGAGTTTCAAGTCAAGAGTCCACATCGTACCAGAGTCCGATTCAGAGCCAGGGCTGGCTGTCAGATCCCTTCCCCAAAGCTCCATGCAGCTTTGTCTTTTCACTTTTTAGTGGGAAACACAGTTTTTTCCAAAGTCGTCTTTGTCTCATCCCTTTACATTCCTCTCTTTAACCCGTGGCATTTTATGACATCGGCAGGGAGCTGTTGGGACTGATTTTGGATGTCCTCCCCTCCGTTCTTCCCGGTGTTTTCTCTCAGCCTGGAGGTGTGCAGCGGTCCTGGTTCAGGGTGTGAAGTGCTTCTCCGCACAGGAGCGTCTGTCACTGCTCCTATCTCATCCCTTACCAAAAGAGAGGCGATGTTTTTGACAGGGGAACACACGCTCACTTTTAAACTGTTTCTAAAAACAGGTTCCCGCACGAGCTGGTGTTGTGGCAGCGGTGATTTATATTTTAATTGGGGCTGTTTTCTGAAGATGATTCATAGAAAGATGAGCTTTACTGGTTTTATCCTGGGGTGAAACAACGAGGTGAGCTGCTGATCGTACGTGAAGGTCTACGTGAGGACTTTCCAATCAGGGTTACTGCTGCTGGCTTCTCCCCTAAGGCTGGTGTCGCGTTAAACGCTGGACAGGCTCTTTCTCCTGGAGGTCTGGAAGCTAACACAACACGTTCTGTGTGTGGACAGTGTCCCACCGTGCTTTGGAGACTTGATGGTGTCACATCACGTGAGAAGTAATGGCCAAGGGAAGTAATGAGGTGGTTCCTTTGGGAAACAGGGTGGGGATTGGAAACTTGTTGGATGCGCTCAGAGCTCCAGGGAAGAAATACAAGAGCTGGAGGTGTTGGGTGAGGTGGAGGTAGGCATTGCAGAAGTGTCTAGAGAGAGAAGGTGACTCTGCCTTCCCACACTGTCACCAAGTATCTCAACATCCTGGGGGGAACAGCTTCCTTGCTGTGGCTCCTGGCGTGGTTCACTGTTTTTGACGTTAAGAACAAGACGTCTTCTCTGCTGAGCTAGTCCATGGCCTCCCCGGCGCAGCCAGCCATGTGAGCAGCTCACATAGAAAACCTGTGGCCTCTTGTCCCACGCTGAGATGTGTCATCTGCTGGGTTTACTGCACACTTAGGGATGAGTGTAAAGTGAGGAGAAAAGACTAAAAGAATTGAAGGAGCAGAAATGGCTCAAGTCCTCCAGGTAGGCTATTGACATGCCTGTCAGTGACAGTGGGTCTTGTATGTCTGTGAGGGGGACAGGATCTCAGGGTTGTTGTCTTGAAGTCAAGTGTCTTTGAAAGGCCAAATACCTTGGGAACTGTGATCACAGAATCCCAGAATGGTTTGGGTTGGAAGGGACCTTAAAGCCCATCCAGTGCCACCCCCTGCCATGGGCAGGGACACCTCCCACTAGCCCAGGTTGCCCAAAGCCTCATCCAGCCTGGCCTTGAACCCCTCCAGGGATGGGGCATCCACAGCTTCTCTGGGCACCCTGGGCCACTGCCTCACCCCCCGCACAGGAAAACATTTCTTTCTTCCGTGATAGTGTACATAAAGCCACGGTCTGATGGTGTGCTCTTTGAGGCCAGAGCCCTCTCGGCGTCAGAGGGTTGGATGCTAGGGTGTAATCATCCACCTCCTCTCCTTCTCGTATGAATGCACCATCCAGAGCAGGACAGCACCCCCCAGACCTCTCTCTTCCTAGAGCTTTCTGTGGTGGCATGAACCCGCAGCATGTTTGCTCAGGGAAGTGGTGGGGTCACCATCCCTGGAGGGGGTCAAGAAACGTGTCCATGTGGTGCTTTGGGACATGGGTTAGTGGGTTGGGTGGTGTTGGGTTGGACTTGATGATCCTTGAGGTCTTTTCCAACCTTAATGATTCTATGATTCGATGATTCTGTGTTGCAGTGGTCAGTGATCCTCCTGACCTCCTGGAGGAAGTGATGAGGCTCCACCAAACCGTTCAAGGGAAAGGTTGCTGCTGCATGGGAAGTGAGAGGGAGATAGCATTGCTTGCTTATGGGGTGGTTCTTTAGAATGGAAAAAGAGAAGCTTACCATGATAAAAGGAGTCAGAACAGTATGTCTGGGCTCAGCTCTGATGCCGGCTTGTCATGCAACACTTCTCCAGGATCCTGGGTTTCAGCTGCAATACAGGAATGACGCATTTCTGGTTACATGGGGCTGACTGGGATCCACTGGTATTGGACTTGGGATCCTGCGGTCAAACGTGCTGCTCAATACATTCGTTACATTTCAAACTGGCTGTAGGGATGGGAGCAGAGGGTCAAATGGGGCCTGATTCTGATCGTATTTACCGTGCATTTCAGGAATGGCTGCCTCACAGACAGCAGTCACCCCAGTGCAAAACCAGTTAAAGACAATCAGAGTTGTTACCACGGCAGGAGCGTGCAAGGCAGGACCTTTGCTGGGGCTGAGCAGAGGCGCGTTGTTCTTACGTGCAAGGACAGAGGCTTTTGAACCTGGTGGTTCCTTCCTTTGTCTCATTAAGAAAATTGCAATTGGAGTGAAAATGAAACACCCCAGGGAAATACAAACCCTTCAGCTGTTGATTAGATCTGCCCAGCGCTCCAGTGCAGCCCTTTCAGATACGTTTGCTCCTTGGGAAGGAACGAGATCGTCTGCAGAGCATCAACGCTGGTGAGCGGGCGAGATAGTGATACCAGTGAAGAATTGGAAAGAGTCCTGATCTCACCTGTCTGCGCTGAAATGAAGGGTTTTAATCAGCTTACCGGGTTGTGGCAGGGTGTCAGCAGTAACGTTCGTGCCCCCAGTGCTGCCTGGTCCGGGGTTGAAGCAGTGCAGGGTCTGGGGGAAGTCCCGCTGCCGCCGCCAAAGAGTTAATCCTGACATAATCGTCCCATTCTCTTTGGGAGAGGAGTTTCTCTGTGGCAGCCTGCAGGGCCGTCATCGGGTAAGATGCGTGATTGTGTGTTCTGGCAGGCGCTCTGCAATGTGAAATAAACACCCTTGGGTATAATAGCCTTCATTGAGCATTGTGCCTGGGAACCCATCATGACACATGTCAGCCCGGGGCCGGGGGAGCTTCCTCCTTCTGCAGCTCAGCAAAATATTTAGACAGTGTCTTCTAGTAAACCAGTTCCTCCGTGCTGCTGGGCGGAGCGGTTCCGGACCTGCTCGTAATGGGTGACCTTGCTCCGAGTCCTTCCTGAACACCGAGTGCAGCTCGGCTCTGTGCAACCTGCCGCCCAGATGGAACAGTTACCAAATTTATTTCTCTCTTAGGTTTGCTTTTGAAATTGCTGTGGAGCCCTGCAGATTTATTGTTGCTTTAAAGAACTGCAACCCAGCTTCAAAAACAACAGCCCGCGTAGCCCGTCCTCGCGCCGTGCACCGAGACACAAATGGGGGAACTGCAGGGGCTGGTGGTTGTGTTGCGTTGAACTTTGAGTCTTGGGTGCTGTGAGCTCTGTGATTATTAAGCCCTGCTGTTGCTAAGAAAAAAAAAAAAAAAGGCTTTTTTTTTTCTTGTTTGCAGTATTTAGGAATAACATTTTTAAAATCTTGGTGCTAGAGAAAAAATTGTGTGAATTTTGCCATTGACGGGTAGCTGGATGCTGGTAGTGGAATGTCAAGTAGTTTGCAAAGAATAGAAATATCTCTTTTTTTTTTCTTTTTCCTTTTGACCTTCGGCACCGTAGGGTCCCAGTGACCAGAGAAAATGATGATGGTTTCTGGCTCCTGACCGTTGCTGCTCATCAAAAGCCGTTCCACAGTGTCACAGCCAGGCTCTGCAGACCACAAAACCAGTTGCAGCTAGAAAGGTTGTGTGAGATGTATAGAAGGCTGATTGAAAAGAAGCATGTTTCCAAGAATTCTCTATGTTTTGGTTTGTGTAAGGTCAAAAATTTAAAATATGTTTCTCTTACCCCAAATAGATCTCAAGTAGTAATTGTAGGTGGGGGATTACAACATATACGGCTGGTTTTAGGAAGGGCCCACAAAAATCTGTTCTTGGCGTGTGATAGTCGGAGTATTTCTCCTCGAAGAGCAAAAACAACAACAACAACAATGTGGTATTTCATTTTATAGATGTAAGGTTGGGGCAGTGAAGCTAGACAGAGCAAGCCTAGAAAAAGGGAACAGAATCTTAGCAGAGAAGAAATCGATCACTGGAACGTCTTAATTGAAAACTGCTTCTTCTACCACCATTTGTAGTCTTCAAATCAAGACTTTTTTCTGTTTTTGTAAGAGATATTGGAGCTCAAGGCCGAGTGATGAGCTTGGCGCAGAAGTGGCTGGGAGGTTCTGCAGCCTGTGTTTGGCAGGAGGTCGGGCTCGATCAGTTCTCATGCTGGCTGCTGGTCTTAACGTTTGAAGATCTCTGATGTGAGATTGTGGCATCACACTTTGAAAATCAATCTTTTAATCCTCCTGGAAATATTTATTGAAAAAAATCAAGGGCCTTGACTACAGGATAATGGTCTTCCTGAAATTCTCTATCTGTAGTGCCCATAAATGTGAGCATGAGTGTTGGTTGCTGTTCAGTCTATGGCTAAGAATAGGAACTCCCAAGACAGATGCTGGACTGACAGCACACCAGTCCATCGCAGTTGGGACCTGAATCGCCCATGGAGCCCCTGCAGGTCATCGTATTTGGTTTGTGAGCTGTGCAGAAGCTCACTGTAAAAACAATCAGGCTCTTGTGCAATTATTATTGCAGTTCACGTATTTCTAATTTAAGATTTTTGCATCCAGGCTTGAACTTCCCTCCTTTTTTGGATGATGACTTTTGTATTTCTGGGACCCTTCTCCTAAACTCCAGGTTTGGTTGTAAGGATGCCATTTACTTTTGCTGTGGGAAGGGACAGTATCTTCCACACTGACTTTTAGGAGAAAAATAAAAAATAAAAGGGGAAAAAAAAAAAAAAAAAAAAAAGAGGCATGTTTCTGGGTGTGTGGTCGGATTGGTACTTGTCTGCCCAAGCATCCTCTCTGCAACCAGAGCAGGGCCATCCGGCTCTGCTCCCCCCACAGCCCTGTTGTTCATGAATAGATGCAAATGACTCAAAGAGGAAAATTTTGCAAAGCAGCAAACCAAGGCTGTAATTTCAGGTTCCTCAGAAGAGGGCTCCCACCCAGATGGCCAATTAATGGCTTGGGATCCTCCAGCTTTGGCCCCTGTTGGGTTCAGGTGGGCAGCTCTGGTGGGCGGGCTTTATGAAGCCCGAAGGATGATTCTGCATCTTCCACCCCAGCTCGGGTTGAGCGGTTGTGTCTACACCATTGTTGCAGCTCCACCTTCTGGTGTGCAGCCCTGGG
>NW_010136335.1:4902-5365 GCF_000699245.1 Pterocles gutturalis | reverse complement strand
CAAGGAAAGCTGACAAGTTGTGCCTGGGTCAGCAGCACAGCCACCTCCAAGGGCGAGACCAAGACGGGGGCGAGCTGCGCAGCCCAGCTGGGTGGGAGGTTCGGGGTTCCCCACGGCACCCCTCGAGCCCCGCATGGCAGAACTGGAGCTGCCCCCCCAGCTCGGTCCTGTCCCACCCCACTCACCTCCTCAGTGTCCCCCTCGGCAGCAGCTCTCGGGGCCGCAGAGTGGTGGCATCTCTGCCGGCTCCTCCCAAAGCACCGAGCGACCAGCATTCAGACCAAAAATCTGACCCCCCGCCCATGAGACCCCAAGGGGGGAAGAAAGGACCGGCTTCCTCGCATACTCACCCGCCTTTGAACCACAGGGATTTAGCTTCTCCATCGCCTTCGCCGCGAGCCTGCAAGACACGGGGTGGCAGTCACGGGCGCAGCTCGGAGCCGGGGGCCCACGCGGCACGAGA
>NW_010136335.1:1764-4877 GCF_000699245.1 Pterocles gutturalis | reverse complement strand
GGGCAGCTGAGTGTCCGGCCAGCACCCACAGCGCTGGGGGAGCAACTAAAGTGTTTACAGGGTGGGTGGAGAAAAGCATCTTTCCAGCAAAGAGCTTGCACTGGGCATAAAACATCTTCAAGAGGCTGAGATGGGGAAGCAGTGGGCAGGCACCACACAAAAATTCAGGGTTTTGGGGCACCGGAGAAGCATGGTTGGAAAGGCTCAGCAGATCCGCACAGACCTGCAGCCGGCTGGAGGGAAGTGCAGGGAAAAGCCGTAGCAAACCAGGGATGGGGTGTGTGCAGGGACCATCCCCAGTGCCACCTCCCTGGCAGGGATGGGATTATTTTGGGGGAAACAGGAGGAAAGAGCCAATTCTACCTCCCCGCTGGGGCAATCCCTGCACACACACACAGACAGGAGGAAAGCACGGACGCTGCTGGGTGGTTCCCACTGGACATGCTTACCTGCAGGCAGGCTACACCCCTTCCCTGCAGGAAGGGGAGACGCGGGTGCAAGGGCCATGGTGGTGGAGAACTGAAAAGAGAAGCAGTGGGGAGGGGGATCGAAACCCCAGGGGGCGAATCCAGAGCCAAAACAAAAAGAAAAGATGGAGGATGGAGTCTAAAAACAGAACAAAACATTGTCAACTCAATACAGGGGGGAAGCCGGAGGGGCTCGCACCAGCACGCCACATGCAGCACACACTGGGGGAAGGTCCTCAGCACTCCCTGCCATTCGCGGGGGTCCCACTTGGGGGGAATGGAGTTGTGGGGCCACCAGTGTTGGGGCCCCCCCAGGTCCCCACTGCCCTCAGGGTGTGGGACATCCATGGGATCAGGGAGTGGGTATGTCTGGAGGATGCCCAGGTGCAGGAAGGGGCCGCGCCTGCTGCCCAGCACGCGGCTGGCACTGGGACCTGGTGTTGAGGGACCGGGGGGTTGCTCACCTCCTGCAGCTGCATGCAGACCTTGTTGAAGGCTCTCAGCCAGTTGGCTTTGGCTCGTGCTTTGGGGTCCTGCACCTCCACCTCTGCCTGCTCCCTGCAAGCACACACAGCTTGCTTACCTCCCAGCATGGCACCAGGGAGGGGGAGGCAGCCCCCACAACCCAGGCAGGACTGAGGCTGCAATTTAGGGATCCTGAGGCTTGGAGCCAGTGTGGCCATGGCAAAAAACTCCCTCTTGGTACCAGGAACAACTCTAAAAAGGCAGCAAGTCCTGCTGCAAAGGGCAGCACAGTCAAGGCAGAGCAATGGAGAGAAGCC
This sequence comes from Pterocles gutturalis, assembly GCF_000699245.1. Taxonomy (NCBI): domain Eukaryota; kingdom Metazoa; phylum Chordata; class Aves; order Pterocliformes; family Pteroclidae; genus Pterocles; species Pterocles gutturalis. Next base: position 3,628 of record NW_010136335.1, on the reverse strand, counting down.
AGGAGTTCCCCCTCCCTTGGGAGACTCTGCCTTGGGCACCCAAGTGACACAGAGGGATCCCTCTGGGAACAAAGGGTCAGCACAAGCCCATGGATCTTTTGCCCCTCATCTCCCCACTAAGACGTCCTCTGCCCACTTTCCACCACACTGGGACCTCCTGGGGTTAAGAGGTCCCAACACTCCAGCTGCTCCAAACCCAGGGGGACCTGCCAGCCTGGGCACGCTGGTTCTGGTGGGTTTTTTTCTCCTCTCTTGCAAAATCAAGACACAGAGGAAAAGAAAAGAAATCCTCCAAACATACCAGCCTCCTGGAGAGCCTGGTGTGACATGACACTGGAGATGCGTGCCCAGAAGCAGGCTGGGACGCAGCCACGGGGAGCTCAGGTGACGAAACTGCCCAAACTGGCCCTGTAGGGACTCGGCTGTGCTAATCTGTGGTTCCCAGCACTCATCCATGGTCCCAGCGCTAATCTGTGGTCCCCAGTGCTAATGTGGGGTCCTCAGTGTTAACCTGCGGTCCCCAGCACTAATCCATGGTCCCCAGTGCCCAGCATGGGACCCCCGAAGCCCCTGCCCACGGAACAGGCACCACAGGCAGATGTGAACTCAGGCCACCTTCGCCAGGACTCTATCCAGCCCTTGGGCCTAAAAATGTTTTTTTTGAAAAAAAAAAAAAAGAAAAAGCTCATTGCACATTCTTTTAAATTGAGATGACCCAGCTCTGGTCTATAATTTAAACTAAATAAAAGACCAAAAAAGCCCATCGTGCCTCCCTTCTGAGCAGAGCGGTGGCGCTCACCAAACCATGGAAAAACAGACGTGTTCCATAATTGTAGGCAGAGACTGATATATGAATCATTCCCATGCTGTACCAGTGACCCGGCCACCAAATAATTCATCTGCACAGCACAGGAGGCCACGGAGGATCTTTTACCACTGGCCTAGGGAGAGGGTTGACTCCTGGGAAAGAAATTTCCTCCTCTGCTGAGCTTCGGGATACCCATCCAGGGAGCCAACACCTTGAGCCAGAGGAGCGGAATCGCAGCCCCAAGCCCTGACTTCCCCCATCTCCAGGCTTGTCCCAGGTTATAAACCCACACCCCTGGTAGCCCTGGGAGGATCTCAAACACCTTGAGCTCTGCCACTGCTCAGCGTGGCACTGGTGGCTGGGCTGTGCAGCGTGCCGGAGGCGGCTGACCCTGCCCTGGGTGGCACAAATTGGGTTTCCCCCACCTCGATGCCTCAGGCACCTGGAAAAGCCCCAGACACCACAGAAGGTCCCTGGCGCTGCCCTTTGGCACCACAGCACCAGCCTCTGGCCACCTCCAGAGCATCCTCAGTGTCACCAGGCACGGTGCCATCCCGAGGATGCCACGGGGCAACATCTCCCTCCTACCTCTCAGCCAGTTTCGGGGGCTCAGGCTCGGGGGCCGCCTCTTGTTGGGGGGCTTCATCTGCTCCCCGCTGGGCCTGGAGGGCCTCTGGGCTTTCCTGGAGGGCAGAGGCATCCTTCTCCTCCTTCCTCTCCTCCTTCCTCTCCTCCTTCCTCTCCTGCTGCTGCTGCTTCAGCGGTGGGACCAGCTGGGGTTGCTGCGGTTGCTGCTGCTGCTGCTGTGGGACCTGTTGCTGCCCAGGGGGTTTCTGCGGTGGGGGGTAGGCATCACGCTCGGCGGTTTCGTATGTGCCGGGCTCCCGCAGGTCTTCCTCCTCCTCCTCCTTGGGGTAGCCTTCTTCATTCTCACTGTAGTCCTCATTGAACTCTTCCTCCTCTTCTTCCTCCTCCTCCAGATACAGATCGTCATCCTCCTCCTCCCAGCGGGGAGAGTCCTTGCGGTAGCTGACGGAGCTGTGGCCGGGGGGGGAG
>NW_010136335.1:0-1650 GCF_000699245.1 Pterocles gutturalis | reverse complement strand
AGGCCCGAGGGGAGACAAGGACAGGGCTCCCGTGGGTCCGTGCCACCCCAGCCAGAAGCCCCCCCGGTCCCTGCACCACAGACGGGAGGATGCACAGCTGCAGCCAGGGCACAGCCCCGGGAGAGCATCGGGCTCCTCATTCTAGGGGTGAAGACACGGACCCAGGAGACTCCATGGGCTGGGACTAATCCTCCAGGCTGGGGCACCCTGAGGAGTCTGACCTTCCTGCCCGTGCTTGAGCTGAGCATGGGGACGTGGGGGACGGTGTCTGTCTCCCCTCAGCTTCCCCCCTTGGTCTGTCCCCTCAGCTCACCCCTGCAAGTGGTGGGGGTAGAGCACAGCCAGGCAGCACCCCTCAGCCAGATCCTGCCTCCTGCTCCTGCCAGACACCCCATCCTGCCCCCAACCCGCAGATCCGTCACCCCACCGCTACCCTGACATCCCAGCCCTCCCCTGTAGACCTCCCAGGCACTCCCTCTCCAAGTACACGCCCTCAACCCCATCGCTCCCCCTTAACCACATCATCCCTACCTGGGGGGTCCCCTCTCCACTCTTCCTGACAGGTCAGACCCCTTCCCACTGCCCCGTCTGTCCCACTGGCCCCCGACCCTTCCAGCATCCCACTCTTACAGCTGCCTGTGAGCAGCAGCAGCGCGGGGGGTTCCCTGTGTCCCAGGAGGCTGGCGGGGACAAGGGCAGCTGCGGGGCTCCGTGGGGAGAGGCTCACATAAGCAAGCATGCAGACAGGACAGGGACATGCCTAGGAAGAGGCCGACACCACGTCTCCAGCACCAGCAGCCAGGTCTCAGGGGTGGGCGAGGGGGAAAGGGACAAAGGGACAGGATGGACAGAGCCCTGGGGCAGGCATGGGGAGCCAGGGGACACCGCAGGGAGGAAGGTGATGGGGGATGCCCAGGCTGGTCCCAGCAGCGAGGGGCACTGGCATCGTCCAGGTACCTTGGGAAGGGGGACTTGGGACACAGGGGTGCAGGAGACACGGCTCATGCCTGGAAACCCTTCACCTCCCCAGCCTGATCCTGGCCAGAGCCGGGAGAGGGGCCCCTGGCACAGTGTGAGGGTCCCAAATCACTGCGCAAGGCTTTTGCTCAGCCAGGTGCTTCCAGAGGGTGGCATCTGAGTCCCCCACACCCACTGGGGTGACAGGGAACAGGCAGCGGTGCTGCCAGACGGTTGCTGTGCTGGCAAGCAGGACCAGGATGCTGGGGTGTTGCCCCAAGAACTGGGGGCACAGCAGCAAGAAGGGATGGACGCCACGGGTCCAGGAGATGCCTGGAGCATCCCAACGCTGCTCCTCTGCGAGGCAGCCCAGGGCGGAGAGAGGGGGACCCCGCGGCGGCACGAGGCCGCCCTTGCCGGGACTGGTGTTGGCCTCACCGCGGCTGCAAGGACCGACCACAGCACTCTGCGACGGCACACGGCACGCGCCGAGGTAGCGACCCACCTATCCGATAGGTCTAGGGACCGCCTGCTCTCAAGGGAAGGCTGGCGGCTGGTCCGCCTGCTCGACTCAGAAGCGGACTCAGCGTCACTGCGTCCGTTTGCGGCAGAGTCTACGCTACCATAGCGTCTGCCGAGGAGGAGAGGAAGATGATCAGCAAGGTACCAGGCACCACGCCACCACCACCCCGC
>NW_010136334.1:19085-20348 GCF_000699245.1 Pterocles gutturalis | reverse complement strand
CGTACCCTCATCTTGGCACAGGCGTCCTGCGTCGACTCTGTCCCGCGGAGATCTTTGATCAACATGGAGCCCAAGTACTGTTTGGAGGAGGGAGAGGTGTTAAAAGGCTTCAGGCAGGAAACTGCCGAACCTACGGCAATGCCATGGCCCCAGCAGCCACGGCTGGGGAGGGACAGGTCACCCACGGAGCGGGGAGGACGTGTGACAACTCCACGCGCAGTCTAACCCCAGAGCCTCCTTGTCCTCTCCACCCCCACAAGCCAAAAGCCACTTACGTTGGCCTCGTACCCGCAGGACTCGAAGATGAGCTTCTCCGTGGCTGGTGCTGCCAGTTTTGGACCGGGGCGTACGGGGCAGCCAGGCTGGGGGGGCGCAGGGTCAGCTTCGACTCCCGACGGTCCTCCTGGAAGGAAAGAAACACAGATGTGAAGCCACAACAGGTCCAGTCCGGGTTGGAACACAGACCCCAGGAGGGCTCATTGGGTTGATGAGGTTTGCAACGGCCAAATCCTGCAGGGGCTGGGAGGGGTCAGCACGCTGTGAGTGAGGGTGCCAGTGCTTGTGGAGGTGTGTGTCACCCATTTTCCAGGTGGGACCAAGGTACGAAGGAACTGCTGGCTCTAATGCTTGGGGAAGGCTGTGCCTGACCCACTCTCTGTGCATCCCCCTGACTCCTTGCTGGCTCCAGAGACGGGGAACCTGCCCTGAACTGAGCAGAGGTGCCCCCAGGACACCCGAAAGCCCCACTGACCTGTGCTTTGTAGCGCTCAGCTCTGGCGTACGGAGCAACCTCGGTGCCACGGTCGTGTTGCCTCTTCCCGGTGTCCCCGGCGGGCAGCAGGAGATCGGCAGATCTGCCCGTGCAGGAGTCGTTCTGGCTCAGGAGCGACGACGTCTGAGACATCAAATCCTGGCACTGGAAGAGGCAGAAACCGTGAACTGTCCCGGTCAGCCTGTGCCGCGGCCAGGCCCACCCCTTGCTCCCCTTTACAGCGCCCGAAACGAAGGATGCAACAAGCAGAGTTAACAGGGTTCAGCTCCTGCCTCAGTGCCATCAATCACACCACTGATTTTCCACGTGATTTCCTCCAGGATGGTTTCAGGCAGGTTTGCAGCCCTTTTTGCCAAGCATGCCTCATCGGGAGGGCAGGAGACACCCCGAGCCACGGGGAGGGTGTTCATAGAGGATCAGGCTCTGCTAAAGCCCTGAGCCAAGCACTCAGAGCCGCTGACGCTCCGACACCCCAGGAGAGAAGCCCCAGG
>NW_010136334.1:16810-19037 GCF_000699245.1 Pterocles gutturalis | reverse complement strand
CGCTGCCGTACGTGCCAACCGGCCGGGCAGACAATGCGGGAAGTCGCAGCTGCACCACGCATTAGTCCTATTCAACGGATTTGCTTAATTTGCCATTGACGTCCTTCCGCCCCCCACGCCGGAGCCAGGCGCTGGATGGCACCAGCTGTAGCACCAAAAAATGCTGCAAACGGCTCGTTCTCGCCCACAGCCTGCATATCAATCAGCTGCTGCCGCACCCAAGGACTCCTCTCCCCCACCAAGAACCCTGCCTTCGGTCTCATCGGCCTCAGGAGGATGCTTCAGGGAGCGCAGATCCTCAGCTGGCTGCTGGCCGTCTGGGTTTTTATTGTCTGAAAGAAGTTGAGTAGCAGGGTGAAAGCACAGCTCCCCCCAGCTCCCGAGCACAATGTCCACGTGTGATGCCAGCCTGAATCCTCTCTTTTGTACACCTGAACCCCAGTTCCTAAAAAATCCAGCGTGACTAAGCAGGGCACAGCAGCCAGCACGCTTCAGCTAAGCCTCCTGCGGTTGAACAGCCCCAAGAATCCACGGCAAAAGGCTCTGCAGCAGGGCAAGGACCAGATGTTTGGGACGAGGAAACTCCAGTCGCTCCCAATTCCTGCTCCAGGAAGCTGATGTGCAAACACTGGGAGGAAGCAGCACGACGCGCTTGCCCTCGGTGGCACGCTGCCCTGCTCTCCAGCTCACAGGTTAGCTGCAAGCTCGACGGCCAAATTCCGCTCTCAAATGTCAGTTTTCAGGAAGAACAGTGAACGTGACGGCTCCCCTCCCAGCCAACCCCGATAACAAAGGGCTTGACATCCAAAGGCTCCCAGCTCCCGCAGCAAAACGAAAAAAGAACATCCACAAATCATGGCAAGCGCTATTTGGCAGCGAGAGCTCTGGAGGAGCCCAGCCAGCCTGGGGAGACGAAGCTCAGCCTCCCAAACGATGCAATCAAACCACGGGTCCCAGCTGCATCCCATCTCCCCAGCTGAGCCCGTGCCACACGCCTGCCCGCGGGAAGGCTGCTCTGCAGCTGGCCAGGAACAAGGGGAAGAAAATAATCTCGGTATTCCCGCTGGGGCAGGGCGCAGAGGTGGGAGCAGTGCCCTGTGACCTGTTCAGTGCAGGCACCCACCTTGCGATGGAGGCACCTCATCGAAGGAGCTGCCCAACATTTCCCACGGGGCAGGCGACTAGAGTTTTTGCTGCTTGGGTAGCTGGAGCTGAGAAGGTGAAAAGCTGAACGGATCCAAGTGGCCACGTTAAGATTTCTCCCCAGCTTTGTTTTGCACGGGGAAGATGGGGTTTGACCCACAAAGAAGAAAGCTAAGATTTGGTAAACTCATCCATCGCTTCAGCTAGAGTGTGTCTGTCCAAACAACCGGTGACGTTTGCTGTTGGGGGGCCCGGCCATAGCAGGATTTGCACAGCACAATGTCAAATTTGTAACTTGTTTTCCCTCTGCTCAAGTGCTCCAGGTGCTCCGGCCGAGCCCGAGCCAGCCTGGCGGTTATACTCCCCAAGTTCTGCTTGGCCGTGCTCGGAGCGGGAGTACCGGGCTCTGCATCATCTCCAGCAGCAGCCCAGGCGCGTCCAGTGGAACTGTTCCACCCCAAAGACTCCCTCCTCCGCACAGCCAGATGTGCAGCTGCCTCAACGCTTCAGGAACTTTCTTCCCAAACCACCAAGTATCCGAGAACCACGACAAGCTTCCAGGTCAAATCGATTTGTTTTAATCAGGAACAGCCCATTTAGGTTTCCTTATTTTAAACAGCAATGCAACTTCCAAAGATCACTCTCTATGCTTATTACTCTCAACACTTACCTTCAAAGGAGTTTTAACTTAAATATTGACATTGTAGGGATTTTTTCCCCCTTTTTCATTGATTTTGCTGGGCAGAATTTCCTGTGCCTGAAAGCAGCAGAGGAAGGCTGGACGTGCCTCCCTCTCTGAGCCTGGACACGCAGCCAGGACCAAACATCCTCCACAGATCTCTGCGTCCCCCAGAGGTCACAGCTGCTAATCAGAAAGGGAACAACTATTCCCAACAGACCCAGGTTTAGCTCTTTGAAAGAACGGGAGGAAAGAGGAGCCAGGGCAGAAGCAGCACCCCGGCCACCACCGAGCACGCCCCGCACAGACACACCAGCCCAGCAGGGAACAAGGGACTCACTCTCAGCTGCGAGAACCGCGGCGGCTTTGCCGGTGGCTCCTCGTACGGTCTGTCTGCCAGAGAGG
>NW_010136334.1:15364-16779 GCF_000699245.1 Pterocles gutturalis | reverse complement strand
TCTTCCGATGGCCCAGCAGATTCACCTTCAACACCTGCAGGGACAGACCACGGTCACCGGAGGCTTCCCCTCCCCTAGCACAAAGCGAAGGCTCCCCTCTTCGAGCAGTTAACACGACTCCCTGCAGGACCTCAGGGCTGCGGCAGGAGAAAGGCGATAATACTCACGTTTACTATTTCAAGCTCCCAGAGGTTTTTCACAGTGTCAATAGAGCTGTAGCCGCTCGAGAGGAAGGACTGAATGTAATCCTGCAGCCCCAGAGAGTCCAGCCAGGCAGGAACCGAAGGCTGGCTGTTCCCATCACAGCCCAGGGGTTTCAACTGAAAAAGCACAAGCCAGAAGGAAAAGGGTTAAAAGCTGCAGGGGGCTGGGATCCCGAGGCATACAGTGTCAATTAAAACCAGGTTAAAGACCATCATCACAGAATGGTTTGGGTTGGAAGGGACCATGGAGGTCACCTAGTCCAACCCCCTGCCATGGGCAGTGACACCTCCCGCTAGCCCAGGTTGCCCAAAGCCCATCATCTCCACCAGCAGCTTTAAAAAAAAAAAAAAAAAAAAAAATCACTGTATGAACAGGGAATGTTGGTGCTGACCTTCGGGAGGGAGCGAGCAGCCTGCAGGAGCTTCCGCCGGTGCTGCGGGTCACCGATGCCGATGTCCCGGAGGTCCTGGTCTTCCATGACATTACAGCCCTGGGGGGACAGGGAGGAGTGACATGGGAGCAGAGGGAACAGAAGCCACATCGGATGTGGGAGTGTGACAGCACCCTCCTGACCTCACCTCCCAGCACTTCCCCACTACAGGAGGAGGAGGAGGAAGAGGAAGGCTCCCAAGGGTGGCAGCTCTGCCCCATGTACCGACCTCGGGCACCCAGAGGGCTGACACGAGAGGGGCTGCGGCACTTTTTCCCCCCCCCGCTGCGGCTCTGCAGCATCCCCCACCAGCCATCACATTTCACAGCACCCTCCCCGTTTGGCACTCAGATGCTCTAACCACGGCGGAACAACGCCCGAGCAGACCCCAGCCCTGCTCCCTGCACGGTGCCGGAGCAGGGGCACCTGGCTCTGCTCAGCCTCCCTCCACAGCCACAGAAAAACCTGAATTTCTTTCCCTGAAAGCAAACAACCCGGTGAAGGTCAGATTTATCCTCTGTCCCCGGACAGGGAGGCAGCCCACCCTGCTCCAGCAGAGATGCTCTGGTCACACACCACTCCACCAAAGCCCATTTTCTGTCCCCTTTCCCCCCTGCAGAGCAAGAACGGACGCACGCAGAGCACGCTGACTTTACCCACCCTCTTACCAGCCTCCCCTCGTACCTGGGCAGAGCTCAGCAGGAGGCCCGGGCACGTCTCCCCATGGCTGGAAGAGCCCTGCTGCTGCTGGACCGAGGGCTTCGGCTCAAGCCTGGACCCC
>NW_010136334.1:14212-15215 GCF_000699245.1 Pterocles gutturalis | reverse complement strand
AGAACGGCCAGGGCTTGGGGAGGGGAAGATCGCCAAGTATCCTGGTTAAAGGGCAGCAAATGGTGTCTATTCCCACCCACCCCACACTTTCTGTAGTATAGCAGCACACATGTTTTGCTAAAGTACCACCTGCTTTAAATGCAACATCCAAACATCAAAGCAGGGAGCTGCCCTCCCAGCATCCGACCCACCCCAGCGTGCCCCCGCGGGAGGATGCTGCCGGCTGCAAGGGCAGAGGAGGGGGAAGAGGAGGAAGAGCCCTTCCCGCTGTCCGTTCCACTCGCAGATGCTCAAGCACACCAGGGCAGCCTGTGGGGAGAGCTGGCCCTTGGGGGGGGCTTTAACAGGGTCCCCGGGTGCATTTTGTGCTGCCAGATGTCATCTCGCAGCCAGACGCCGGCTGGCTCGCTCCTGATGATGCCACCACCCGGCTTTGTTGGTTTGTGCCCGGTGCACAGCAGCACCAAGGTCGGGCAGCACGGCTCCCACCCCGTCCGGGTGTGATAACCGCTGGGTGGGATGCCACATGGTCCCCTGTCCCCGAGAGCTGCTCTTCCCCTTGGCTGCAGAGGGAAGTGTTCAGAGAAGCAGAATTAACGCTCCAGCTAAGAGGGGCCCGAAGCCACGCTGCTGGGAGAGCCGCTCTCAGAGGCCAGACTGCTGAGAAACAATTATTTAGCAAACGACAGCGGGAAACGAAAGCGGTGGGTGGCGGGGACGCCGCGGCCTGCAGACACTCCACGTCCTCCTCCGCCTCCATCCTCCTCGCAGGCAGGGATGCCCGGCGCCCTCGATTCCTGGCTGGCTGCGGAGGGAGCGAGACGGCGGATCTGGAGCAGACAGGCACAGCACAAAAGCATTTGTCTGAGAGTTGTTTAAACCCCAGAAAGAGCCGGGACTAAAGATCCTGCAGCCGACGAGGGCGGGTCGCTGCCTGTTTTCCCAAAGGACAGTTTGTAGGAGCTGGGATGCAGAGCCACTGCTGCTGCTCCAGACGGGTGGG
>NW_010136334.1:12020-14069 GCF_000699245.1 Pterocles gutturalis | reverse complement strand
CTGGGCATCCCTCCATTGCACTAAATAAATTTTTTTAAAAGGCTTTTTATGGGTTGAAGGCTCTGAGGGTGCCCGTTTGGTGCAAGAGCTCCACTGCGTGGAGAGCAAACCCCTCCGTGGGTAAAGAGGAGAGGCTGGGGGGGCGGCTGGGTGGGGGCAGCACCCCCCCCAAAAAAAAAAAAAAAAAAAAAAAAGAAAAAAAGAAAAAAAAAAAGGAAAAAAGAAAAGACATCATCCCTCCCCTTTCTTGTTCACAATTTTTAAGCCAAAGAGCCACATTTAATGTGCATTCCTGACACAGCGGGAGATTGTGGGCTCAGCTCAGGGGACGAGGGAGAGGATTAAAGCAGCTTAACTCCGGACACGCACCTCACCTGGCACAAGCGTTTTTGGAGACTACGGCTCTGCTGCAGGGGTTGTCAGAAGGTCCTTGGGAAGCAGCAGATGCACGAGGAACTCATCTCCTAGGGGTAGATGGCTTTTAAAGGGCTTTTTTAACATGGACCGAAGAGGGCTGGAGCAAGCGATGGGATTTCTCCTACTGCCCTGCCTGGGGAAGGCAAAGGGAGGGACCGACGCACCAAAGCCCCTGCAGCAGGCTAAGGTCACACCTCAGGTACCCAAAACCTGCCGTTCCCGACACCTCAGCCCGCTCTGCTCCCCCAGCCTGCCCATCCTGGTGCTGGGATGCAGGGGAGGATGCAGGCACAGCCCGCAGCACCGACCATGATGGCAGGAACGCCGCATGGCCAAACGAGCTGTGACAACGGGGATGTATAATTTCCACGTATAAAAATTAAACAAGCTTGCTGATCCTATTTACATTTTTCCTTATGCTTATTCTCCAGCGTTGAGCCTTTCTAGTATTAATCCGCTTCCTCCTGGCAGCTCACGCTCTCCCCGTGCCAGCCCCAAGGCAAGGCGATAGGTGTTCTCCCACTTTTGGCATCTCAAATTCAACAAAAATCCTTGCTGCGTAGCGAGGATACCAGCTAGTTAAATACTGTAAAGCTCAGTTTTCTCCGACGCTCCTTATTTTTATGTGTCACATCCAATTCCCGCAGTGCCAGTCCGTGCTCTCAGGGTACTTAACGAGGATAGACAAAGCAGAGCAGCACCGAATAAATCATTACAGCCCTTTGTGCGCGAGCCTCCGCTTAGAGAAACGTCCTTCAAACCCATCCAGATTCCACCTCCGATGAAAAAAAAAAATAATCTGCTGCTAAAACAGATAATTAAACACAAACACACCAGAGATCTTTTAACCTTCGCCAACCAAACAGGTTTAAAATCTGGTTTAAACAGCTCATCTGTTTGCATTTTACACGCTGTTCAGACAAAAGCCAAGGGGCAGAGATGCTCAGCCCGGGCCACCGCTGCCACCCGCCTCCGGTGCAGCGATGCCGCAGGTTTGCTCAGCGCCCTGCTCCCTGCCCGGGCTCCTGCGCCTGCAAACCACCTCTGCTCAACCAGCAACGACCGACGGAGCACAAAAATCCCTCTGAGCAGGAGGGCTGCCAGCCACGGGGACCCAGCTGGGGTCTGCTGCGGCTTTCCTCCTTCCCAGCACGTCGCGATTGCTCCTCACCGCCAGCCCCATCCTTCCTGAGCTCCTGGCACGGGGCTGCTGGAGGGTCTTGGGACTGTCCCTGAGCCAGGCAAGAGCCATTTCTGCGCTGGACCGAGGAGGGGACGACCGCAGACACATCCGCACCCGGCACCTCACGGAGGAAAAGGGAACCAGGCGTTCGTCACCGAGACGGAACAAAGCCTCTTTGGTACAAAGGGCTGCTCACAGGGAGATTGCCTTGATGCAGGGCAGCAAAATTCCAGAAAAACTGCTGGGAGGGTTTTTGAAGGGAGTTTGTTTTTTATTTTTACACAATATCCCAATGAAGGTGTGTGTTTGCTTGTTTTTAATTTTTTTCCTTGAGTTTTTTTGATGATTTTTTTTCAAGCAAAGGTCCCCTTTGGTGCTGACAGAGGTCAGTAACCAGGTCCATCTCCCACCCACCCCACGGAAGGCTGCAGAGCCGTCCTGGCAGTGTG
>NW_010136334.1:10644-11938 GCF_000699245.1 Pterocles gutturalis | reverse complement strand
CTCTGCTGTGAGCCTGGTCCTCTGGGACCCTCCAGCAGCAGCCGCAGAAATGTCGATGAGAATGAAAAAGACTTTCTGAAGATGTATTCCAGGCTTTATTCCTTGTGACAAGTGTGTTCTACCTTGTCGGCTGCAGGGCTGAGCGGAGCTGGGGATGCACAGGGCCAGAGCTCTCGCCTCCATCCACCCCAGGGGAGTGGGGAACACCCAAAAACCCCCTTCACCCCAACATCTCACTGTCTTCTCCTTGCCCCCATCAGGAACCAGCTCCTGGCATCGCCTGCGGGCAGGTGGCTTGCTCAGGGTTTGCTCCTGAACACCCCTCCTGGCGTTAACGCAGATTTTAGTGCAACACCACGTGCACACGTTAATCAGTCTTGGTATAAAAACCTTTGGTGATGTTTTCTTTCCAGAAAAGCTGGGATGATCCCTAAAAAAAAAAATCTACCAGGAAGCAGAGTTTGAAATTTTTTTGGCAAAGGACACAGGAGCCCAACCTCCCCCTTCAGCCCCCGCTGCACCCACAGGCGCTGGGTCGAGGAAGGGATGCTTCCCCAGGGCAAGTGCACCTGCTCTGGGATGAAATGCATCCCCCGGGTGAGTCCTCCTCGGCTCCCACTGGCCATCCAAAGAGCCTGAACAACCCACAAACATCTGAAATGGGGTGAGTGCCACTCCCCGGGTCCAAACTGGCAGAGCCTGGCAGTCGGGGGGGCTTTCATCCCCCTGCCCAGCCTCCAGCCTCCTCCGAGCTGAACCGAGCTCCCTCCCTGGGAAGGTACAAATACACACGACCACGAGGGGCATCTGAGACCCCATCTGTGTCCCCTGTATTGCCCTGAAGGAGGGCAGAGCCCCGTGTCCTTGTGGGGCTGCCTCAGGGAGCCCTGGGATGCCGGTGCAGAAACACAAGATTTTAGAGAAAGGCTCTGCTCTACTCACACTTCACATCTTGCACTGTAATTAACCAGCCTGCGAGGCTCCAGGTTTCTCATTAAAGGCAGAAAAAAACAGTCAGAGGTTAGATGGGAGGAAGGCAGCATCCCCTCCTGCCAGCGAGGTGACCCCAAAGGCCGGCGTGCCAGAACCCGAGCCGCTGCAACCTGCCAGCAACCCTCCTCCAGCCGGGCACTCCGCAGGCACTCAACTACCCAATTTTCAGACGCTGCTTCTTGCACAGAGCCTGGCTTCGGTCCATTCGCTCTTTTCCAGCTAAGGAAGGGCCCGAGGCAGCGCAAGTTTCGTACGGGACACGCAGCGGTACCCAGCCAGCGAGGCGGCTTAACGCATCCCG
>NW_010136334.1:10264-10607 GCF_000699245.1 Pterocles gutturalis | reverse complement strand
GCTCTGTCCCTAAACCCCCTATTAAAGACAGGCGATGGGCTGCAGGGAAGACGGGGACCAGAATGTCTTTGCTATTAAAAGCAACAGATGCAAAACCCAAACACAGTTTTTCCAGACTCCAAAGGCATCTGCGAACATCTAGAGCAGAGTGCCTTCAGCTGCAGGAGCCAGAGCATCCATTTTTTCCTTAGATTCATGCATACAAAGTGTTTTTTCTTTTTTTTTTTTTTTTCCCCTCAGTACATTCAAGACAATTTGCATCTTGTCAAGGATTTTGCTGCCGCTGCTATTGCTTTTGGCAACCAAAAGCCTGGATGTGGGAGACCGAGACGGAGCCAGCTCA
>NW_010136334.1:2095-10233 GCF_000699245.1 Pterocles gutturalis | reverse complement strand
AGAGCCAGCCTGGACCGTCCACACCACTTCTGGAAACACGGCTTAGCCCCAGCACCGCTTAGATTTCTCCTTGTCAAGTGGGGAAAAAAAAAAGGATCAAGAACCCTCATTTTGGTACCGGCCAGCTGCAGCTTTCAGGGACTTAATTTTTGCAGTCCAGCAGCTCAGTCACACACCAGAGAGGGGACTGAGGGATGAGATCTTGGGGAGAAATGTTTTCCTGTGCGGGGGGTGAGGCAGTGGCCCAGGGTGCCCAGAGAAGCTGTGGATGCCCCATCCCTGGAGGGGTTCAGGGCCAGGCTTTGGGCAACCTGGGAGGTGTCCCGACCCCCTCGCTGTGCACAGGGCTGTGCAGATCTGCAGGTGGAGCGCAAAGCCCCGCTAATACATCTTCTTCAACAGGACAAGAGCAGCTAATGCCTCGTTAACAGACTAATTTGTCCTACAAACCAGTTTGCATTCCATCTGTCTGTATATCTGCTGATCTGCATCTGGGGGCTTTTCACCCAAGCCCCCCCGGTGACAGCACAGAGCATCACCCCTTTTACAGAGAAAAAAAAGCTCAAATCTCCCCAAATGCAGCTCTGATGACAGGCAATGCCGAATACCTCCAGCTCCATCAGCATCCCTGGCTGCTCAGCCCCTCAACAAACCTCCAGCACCAGCTTGTTCCGCTCTCGACGCAGGCTGCTGACCCCAAAACCTGCACTCCCCGACTGCAGAGCAGGGGACCCGGGCACAGAAATATTTATTTGTCGTTGGCCTCGTGATCTGCAGGGTTCCACGTCTTCCCGTAACAGTACCTGCAGTTTGAGATAGTTCAGCGGAAACTAGAGGAAAAGAACTCTCTGTTTAGCTCAGGGCATGTCAGCGAAGCCCCAGCTCTTGAGAGCACTGGCTGTGCAAAGGGCTCACACACAAAAACCTATAATAAACCCGAGATTAGCACACAGCCTCTTCGTTTTCGTTTAATTTTCTTCCCCACGCAGACTGGCGGCGTGACAATGGCAACGGAGGGAATCAGTCATGGTTGTCAAGCTCAGGCAATTTTATTGAGAGGAAAAAAAAAATTAACTGCTACTTTAATGGCTTTTTTAATGTTTATTGGGCCTGGAGCCACTAATAAATCACATGTAAGCATCCCCTACATTGCCAGTTCTGGTCCACCCGCTTTGCTCCTCACAATCCCCTCCAAACTCGCCGGGAAGTTCATTTCCATCACCTGGGGAGCTCGGCACAGCTCTGCCGCGTTTCCCCAGCCAGAACACCCTCCAAAAGCCCGGATCACTGCAAGCCTCTGCTCTCACCAGTCCAACCCCAAACCCCACACCATCGCGGACAAAGCCCAGTCCTTGTGAACCACCCAAGTAGCATCTGAAACCCTCTGGAGAGCTGTCAAAAACATTTCATTTCATTGTATGAATCGATTCCCGCTCAGACGCTTGGCAGAAAACCTGACGCCAGGGTCCAATTCTGTTCATCCAGGGCATCACAATCAGTCTGGGGACCAAGGAAATGAATTTCCAGGAGGTTGGCAGCAATGACAATACCATGTAACGTGGCTGATGGCCTCCCTCCCGATGCCATCACAATAAACGAAAGCCATCACAGTAATAAACCTGCCAGCCAGCGTGAACCAAGCCAGAGAGATCCCCAAATCTAATTAGCAATCGTTAGAGGCTCGATGGCCAGCTCCTCCAGGTATTAGCAGTGTTTAATTCCCCCCGTGGCGGCTCCACACACACCAATTTACCAGCTCAGCCGCCGAACGCCGACGCAAGGCGGAGTCCTGCAGCACAAGCTTTGGCAAGACCAAGTCCAGACCCCTCCACTCGAGAGCTTCTGCGGGGATGAAGAGCTTGAAAGCAATCCCGCCTGCCCAGGCACAGCCTCCGCGGGGCTTACCTGGGTCCCTACTCCAACGCTCCCCAGCAGCTGCAATCACACCGAGGTTTCTCCTCGTTTCACCAAGTGCAGAAGGAGCAAAACCTTCTCTGGGGGATCTCCCATAGGTCCCTGTTCCTCCCAGGGTGTGAAACACCACTGGAATGGGTCAGTTAAGTTTTCCCCGGATGGCTACTAGAAAATGACAAGTTTTAGATGAAAATAAAAAAAAAAGCTCCGGGGCACACGCGTTCTCAGCGCATGCTACAAGCCTGGCTGCTGCCCAGGGGACCAGCATCTGCGAGCCAAGCTGGGCAGCTACGGACTGCTTCATGCAAACCAGAGCCGCAATTCACCCAGGACCCCGGGAGATGCCCCGTGCTCCGGCAGGTGTGGGGGAAAACGAAGATTGTGCCGATGTCAGCCAGCACCCAGAACACGGGGATTTGCAGGCGGAAGCGACGCAGCTCCGTGCACATCCCATCCTCAGCTGTCCTCGGAGCCAGCCCGGCAGTCCTCACCTCCAGCTCATCTCACCCATCCAGCCCACGCCTCAGCTCTACGTTTTTATCGACCGTTTGCTCGCGCACACACGCAGAGGAGGGAAGGAAAAGGCTCTTTCGTAACGCAGACCACCGCAGGCTAATCTAACGTGGCACTGAATTACATTTAATAAAACTAATGTCAGTGGTCTAAATTATTCGCCGACACCCAGTTTTTCCAATGCCATCATGCTGCTACCACTTCTCCCCAATTATAAAAATAAAAATAAAAAAAAAAAAGCCCAACAGAGGAGCCCACGGCACTACAGGAGGAGAACAGATTTCCGTTTCTGACGCTGTCTCATTGAATCAGCATTAGCTGCTTTCCACACACTCCACAGGAATCCAGGCTTGAACAATAAAAAAAAGCAATAAAAAGTGGCTTATGTTCTGTTTTACCTGCTCATTTGTGAATCCAAATATCTGTGGACCGAATGAAAAGTTCAGCCCCAGACTGACGCTCCGACTGCCAGAGCACGCGAGGTTTGCCCTTCTCGGATGTCAGCCGGAGCAGTTGTCTGGGGGAGCAGCAAGCATCCAGCCCTCCGAGGGAAGGGAAAAGCTTTTGCAAAGCGTCTCAGACACATTTATGGGCTCTGCGGGATCACAAAATACTGCAGGGAAGGTGCAGGTGACGGCATTTCCCTTCCCCACTTCTGGGGGGGGAATTCCACCGTGAATCGCTGCAATTCCTCCTGATTACACCAGCAACGTCCCTTCTGTCCCCAAACGCAGAGCCCAGCCTGCCCTTTCCCCCCAGGTCCCGGCTGTGTTTGCTGCGGGGCACTGGGATGCACTGGGCACCTCCCAGCGCCAAACCAGCTTCCCATGGACCTCCCAAAGGGCACATCCACCGCAGGAGCACTGGGGATGGCAGGAGACACGATGGGACCAACTCTAGGAGCAGCAGAACCCCTCTGGGTCCATATTTTTGTGCCATTTTTCCTCCTCTGACACCTCCCTCGGCTCGTTACCGGCCAAGCACAATTAAGTCGATTTGCAGCACATTTTTCTGAATGACACTGCTCACTCATTGCTACGGTTGTGTGATCTGACGTCGATTTTCCTCCGGTGCAGGATGAGGCAATGGGTCTCCGAATGCGCGCACGAGGGCTGCATTCCTCCACGCAGAAGGCAGCAGGGCCGGCTTCTCCGCGGTACTGGGGGATTTGCGGTTCATTAGTGCTCTGAGCATTTGGCATGCCGTTCCGCTGAGGATTTTATTCTACTTGCAAAGCTGGATTTTTGCTAAGTCAAGGACAGCGCAGCCAATGCCGCTAACGCTCAGCTAGCGGCTCCGATTCAGCTCTCTCTGCCCATCGCACAAATAAACCTCTCCCCTCTAATGAAAGAATTCCAGTAGGCTGCAAAGCAGAGAAGGAGAATTTGAAGCGCCACCTCCATTTTAGATTTTTTTTTTTTTTTTTTTTAAATCCCCAGCTGGCTGAACAGGTTGCTCTCCGAATTAAAGGCTCACATTAAAAGCAGAAGTTGAGTGTCACGGTCCGACTGCCCCGAGGCAGCGGCGCCAGCAGTGAAGGGCACTCGGTGGCAACGCAGAGGATGAGCAGAAGCTGCTGCCTTGGACCGTGGGGTTTGTGCTGGAGAGAACAGCAGGAAAAGCCTCTTTCCTAGCACTGCCCATAAATACCACAACAAAGCTACTGTAGGCAACTTAAAGGGAATAGAGAGAATTTCTCCAGACACAAAAATCTGGCCCAATATGCAGATGTTAGTATTTAGAAACAGAACTCAGTCTTTTAGGAAACTAAGCTACCTAAATCCATCTTTTATAGCCCTCTTCTTCCCTCAACCAAGCCAAAAGATCACAAACAATCTGAAATAAGAGTAGGCTTCAGTCCCTTCCCAGAAACATGTACGCTGGCAAGGGAGCTCTAACGTCACGTCAACTTGATGTTTAAATAATCCTGCTGACTTGGGTTAGCAATATCCACCCTCGCCTGCAGTCAATACTTGATTGTTTTCTCTGAACTGGTCACAAATGTTCTTGTTTCTCCAACACCAGCGTCACCAAGATGCTCCCGTGTGCCTAACGCTGCAGCATTTGGGTTTGTTCTGCCGATGGAACAAGGATGTACACCATGGAAACCCTCGGCAGGAAACTCTGCTTTCAGTGCTGGAACACAGCGAGACAAACTCAGCCCGTGAGCAGCGTCCCGTCCCAGCACACCCCGGAGCTGTGTCCAGGCAGCACGACAGCCGCTGTGTTTATACATCCACTGTTCTGATTCCTCACCGGGGTTGTGGCGACTCGTTCTTCCCCAATAACCCATTCACAAGCCCTCAAAAATCTCTGCAGGTTTCCAAAGTGAGAATATTCCCGACAAGCCCTGTCCGACACCGCTCGGAACCAACCGCTGCCACAGACAATTCTGGCAGAGGGTCAGTCCCGACCATCACCAAAGCAGACCTGACCTGCAGCAGAAACTTTGGGTTTGCTGACAATTAAGGTGCTGATCTCGCACGCGCGTGGGCACGGGGTCCTGATCAAGCATGAGCTATCACCCAATAACGAAATCTCAGGATTTCTGAAAATAATGGAATTATTATCCTTGGAAATAATGCACGTTTCTGCCTTCCTAGATGAGCATCTAATTAAGACAAATCTATTTACAGAGCGCTTTTCCAAATCACTTCCCCATTCTGTGTGTTTGTGAATCGTCTCCCTTACCTGGGGTACGGGCTCTGGTGACACCGGGAGCAAATTAACCCAAGAGCCAAGTGACAACACGCAGGGAACGAGGAATTTCTGAAACCAGAACTGCCTGAACTAAGGGCTACACAGCACCAGCCAGGCTCCTGCACACTCCAGTTTCTGTCTCTTACCTACTGGGCAGACTGTATATTTTAAACTTTTTTTTTTTTTTCTAAAGGAAAGAACAGCACCAAACACCAGGGTGTCATCTCGGGCAGCAAAGGAGCATCCTCGGCGTAGGGAAAAAAAAAACCCAGGAGTATATGTAGGGAGTAATGCGATGCAAAATCTTGCACAGAAAAGAGCAGCGGTTCCTTATGAAAAGTCTCCCACTTTTTAATTTTTGCTACTAAAACTTAATTAGCCTCATAGCCCATCTGGCCACTTGCAAACCATCACCCGGCATCCTCTGGCCCCTGAAATATTTAACATCATGAAGCCCTAACAGGGACTAATCCTTTCACAGAAACCATTTAACTCCAGGAAAATAATGCCACTTAGTTTGAAATATTCTTCGTTAGCCATTGAAAGTGGCAGTTAATAAGGAAATTATGTGAAAAAGAAAAGGAATGGACAGCCTGCTGTTCCAAGCATCCGGGTCCTTTCAGTACGCGCGGCACCAGCGCCGACGACGACTTGAATAATTCATCTGAGAGCATCGAAATCACCACGAAAAACAAATCCACTGCTTGCTCCTCATTTGTACTGTTTCTGAAGGTTTTACTCCCCCAGCATCAGGAGCTGAAGGGAAGTAACACCGCAGAGGGAAAGATGCTGAATAACTCAACCCTCATCCTGGGCTGTGTCAGCGTGAAGTTCCCAGGATGGGACGAGAGGATTTAAAGGCGGTCTTGGCACGGGTGCCAGAGCCAACTTCCTAGCGAAAGGGATAAGCGGTGAAATGGAAATCAGCCAGGGCTGACAGGAAGCCTTTGTGAAATTATTTGACCTTTTCAAATGGAGAGGAATGAGTGAGCAGAGCATCCCATTCCCTGAAATCAGCAGAAGCCGATTTCCGACACTGGGAGCGGTTACCTGACACTGGATGGGGAAGAAAAACATCCAGAAAGAAAAAAACAACATTGAAAAGCAACTCCTGGCACATACACCATACAATCAGAGAGTGAGCCATATACACAGAGTCTTTTCTTTCATCTCATAAATGACAAAATTCTGCACCAGACAGTTTGCAGCTAAGTGCTGCTCTTTCCTGCA
Organism: Pterocles gutturalis; assembly: GCF_000699245.1. NCBI lineage: Eukaryota > Metazoa > Chordata > Aves > Pterocliformes > Pteroclidae > Pterocles > Pterocles gutturalis. Next base: position 3,876 of record NW_010136334.1, on the reverse strand, counting down.
AATGAGCCCAGTCCAGAAAACCTCCTGCTGCCGCGCCTCCAGCTCCTGCTGCTCTGGGGACAAGCAGAAAGTTAATTTTCTTCGTTATTAAACTTCTGTGCTTGGAGGTGTCTATCATCATACTGGTCAGAGCAAAGGGGATTTTACCTGCTACCTGCTGGAGGGCGAGCAGCCCACTGACACCACAAAGGTCCCAGACTCATCAGCAGGGGTTCCCGAGCCGGGGTCTCTGGGGTGTCACTCCATCTAAATTCATTGTACCCCCTCCAGAGCATCCCAGGTGTTGTACCAGACCATCCCAGCATGTAGGGATGCTGAAACCTCAGCACAGAGCTGGCCAGCTGAACACCATCCCAGTGGCCAAAGGTCCACCCGAGGGCTGGGACCAGTCGGGTGGGACACAGCGGGTGGATGGAGCCGCCGGGAAGGGCTGGGGTGGGTCTGGGAGCAGCAGCAGGAGCCATCCCTGGTCCCGCACGGCTGCAGGTGCTGCTGGAGCCCTGCGAGGGTGCCTGGGGGCTTCTGTGGGGGCAGCTTGTCCCAAATCCTCCCCAGGGGAGAAGGAAGGTGCCAGACTGCTGTAGGAACAGGACACGGGAGAGGCAGAAGGGTGCATGGCAAGACCATCGTCTGTCGCCGGCAATAAAATCCAGCTCTCCAGGGGAGCACTGGCCCTGCCAGGGTCAGGGGAGACACGGGGATGAGCTGCTTGCCATGGGGGCCAGGAGGTATGGCTGGATGTTCACGGCATTCAGCTTACAGGGGTGCTTGGAGATCCCACCACACTCACAAGGACATTTTTTTGAAAGCATCATTACACCCTGCCTTCACGTACACCTGCTGACGCTGCTCCAATGTGTGCTTCCTTGCCCCTCCATCCAGCATTCCCTTCTTTCTCCAGCTGCCCCCCAAACCCCTCACCACTGTCAGATGGCTGCTGTGTTCTCCAAAATCCCTTCAACCCGGTCCAGCACAGCTGCCACAAACACATCCTCCTGGGTGTCACCTCTCGCACCCTCCATGGTACCAAAGAGATACCTCTGCTCCCTTTCCATGCAGGATATACATGACTTCTCCAAAGGTTTCCATCCACTTTTAGAAATTCTTTATTTGCAAAACTTGGAGTCCACACTCCAAAAGCGTTTCTTTAAGCCATGCAGGAAGAGCCCTCCCACAGCACCAGGATTTTCTGTCTTTGCAGTTCATCATTCCACGCGAATTCCCAGATTTTTACACCATGCAGCTCTGTTTCTAGACACTGGTTATTAAAACCACCCCTCAACATGAAGCATTACCATTTTGTCATCATTAGGTTTCAGAGTCAACAGTGTCAACGCAATCAAGTTCAGCTCATTAACGTCCTGCCTGCATGATTAGGGTAAGGATACTCCCAACAAGAGTTCTACCACCTCCTTCCGAGTCCAGAACACAGACTGCTCAGTGATTTCTTCAAAACACTAGTGAATCTGAGTTCCCATTTCTGGAGTAAATTGGATAGTAAAGATTTCGGGGACATAGTAAATGAAATTTCATATCAAATTTATAAAGAAAAACACTATGAATGACCCAACACAACCCTCATCTCCTCCTTTTGTCCAACCTTCTGTACGCCCCCAGGACTGTTCTGCCGGGCTGCAGACCCCGGCTCTGCCCCGCGGCTGACACTCGATAACAAGTCAAGGTTTGGCCAAGACATTTGTTAGAGCCCGTGGGTCCCACCCAGCGACTTACCAGGAAGCGGACATCATCAAAGCCGTTCAAAAGCAGCTTACTCTCGTATT
>NW_010136334.1:0-2069 GCF_000699245.1 Pterocles gutturalis | reverse complement strand
CCCCCCGACGCTCTGCTCCAGCATCCGCGAACCTGACGAGAGAGGAATCGGCAGACGCTTGAAAAGGGAAAAACCGTTAAGGCGGTAGCAGCGGCACTCTGAGGAAGACAGATGGCATTGCCACATCATTGTCATTACCATAAAGAAACTCAAAAAAATATGCTCAGAGTACAACAAATCAGCTGGCAGACAATTCCTCTGGTGTGCACAGACCATGGACAACAAGCTTCCAGCGCCTCCGCGGGCTCCGGGTGTAATTTTGTAGCTCAGTTAACGCTCAGAAAAAGAAACCCCTTGCCCAGGGAAACTGTTTAGAAGCGCTCCTGGGACCGTGCCACGGCATGCACTGCTCTCAGGGCTCCAGCCAGTTCCTTGCCAGGCAAACACATGAAGCCCAACCCCACGGGGATGCGGATCCACTCCTTGGCTGGGCTGAAGGGGGCGGGAGGAGGGCGGCAAACTTTCCCCCCCGTCATTCCCAGCCAGGCGGAGGTGCGAGGGAAGGGAGCGGAGCCGCTCACAAAAGCGCGGAGCTGTGCAGGTCCTCGCGTCCATGCAACTTGGGATGCGCTGCCCCGCTCGGCGTGCCGGCGGAGAGGACCAGGCGCACGGGAGGCACAAAGCAGCTAGAGAGAAAAGCCATCTTCATGCAGCTGAGCCACAAAAACCAGCCACGAGGGACTTGCAGCAAAGCAGCAGAAGCCAGCTGAGAGCAGCTGTCCGCAGGAAGACATGCAAGACAAAGAAAGCACACAAACTGCAGCAGAAGAAAAGAAGGGGCTTATACTTTTTTTCCCCAAGCAGTCCTGAAAGAGGCAAACCATGGTAAGGGTTTTTTGTGGTTTTTTTCTTTTTTTTTTTTTCTTGCCGTTATGGTGTTAAGAGGAACAGAGGCATGAACGACCCCAAGCACAAGGCTGAGAGTCCTGGCACTGTCATTTTACCCCCTACGCGGACGCACAGCATTTCGGCATGCTGCTGGGACCACACCGCTGCACGGGGTGACAGCAAGAGAGGCAGAGGAATCGATATGGTTTTCACCCAGCACATTCAGTCCTGCCAGGTGTTTGGTGCATGCTCCTATTTGCCCTTCCTTCATCTTCTTCAGCCAAGCGCAGCTCCTGCATCCCAGCCCCTCGCTCGAACAGGGAGCAGCTCTGGAGAAGGAGGTATTTTAGTTCCTTGCTTCCAAACCACGTCAAAACAAAAAGAAACCAAATGCAAGCGCGCTCTCTCCTCTTCCTGCAGCAGCTCAAGTCCAAGACATGCCCTGGCACCTCCTCTCAGCCTCTGATAAATCGGATTCTTCCCAACACCCTATGGAAGCTGTGCAGACAAGCTCTCCCTTCCCTCACCCCTGGGAAGAGAGTCCAGTGAGTTGTTACTCTCCTCTCAAAAAGCTCAAGACCTTAGAAACGATAAGAAAAAGTTCAGAGATGTCCTTTGCATCAGGAAATTTGCTATGCAAGACCGGCAGGATTTTTCAGGCTTCTCAGCACATCTGTTTCAAGGGTACACGGAAATAAAAAGATGATCAGGAAAGCCAAGTTTGCTTTCTTCCAACCTCCAGGTCAGCTGAAGTTACTCTCCTCTCAAAAAGCTCAAGACCTTAGAAACGATAAGAAAAAGTTCAGAGATGTCCTTTGCATCAGGAAATTTGCTATGCAAGACCGGCAGGATTTTTCAGGCTTCTCAGCACATCTGTTTCAAGGGTACACGGAAATAAAAAGATGATCAGGAAAGCCAAGTTTGCTTTCTTCCAACCTCCAGGTCAGCTGAAGCTGTTTGGTCCCTTTCCGAGCCATCCTTCCCCGCCTCCCCGCCCGCTGCGATGGCTGCACAACGCAGAGCTCACGGCGGTATCAGGGAATTCTTGGGGTAAGGGATCCTGCTGCTCTGGTCCAGGGGAGCGCTCCTCTGCCCAGCGAGCTGGAGAGAGCCGGCCAGTCTGCCTAGAGCACGCCGCAGCACGAGCAACACAGAGCTCACAAAAGGTTTCCCTCTCCCTCCCCTGACACAGCCTGTGCAGAAGAAGAGCAGCATCGAAACCTGGAATTTATGCACCGAAC
>NW_010136333.1:34946-36089 GCF_000699245.1 Pterocles gutturalis | reverse complement strand
ACCAGTGCCCCACGTGATGTTTTTTGTGTTCACCTTTTAGTTTTTCGTCATTTATGTTAAAGCGATGTCCCTCGGTTTGCCTCAAGACGGGCTACCTGATAAGCACATAAAGAAAGCACAGGCCCTTCCTGAGGCAGAGGAGGAGCAGGGTGTGGTGAGGGGGGCAGAAAGGCCTCTCAAGCAAGAAGTATCATTACTGCAGTATCCTTCCCACAGTCCCCGTTCAGTAACACAGTTTTCTAAGAGTGTGAACATAATTTAGATTGTGTCACTGCAGTGTGTGCTTTTTTCCCCCTAAAAATCTCCATTTCCTGCAACAATGTCCACCAAAATGCAGAGAGACCTAGTGAGGGCTGGCTCGCGCCAGCACCCTGAGGCACCAAAGCAGCTGGTGCTCTCTCCACCTGCCTGCCCTGCCCGGCAGGGCTCTGGAGTGCAGGATTTAAGAGTGTTTCCTCTGGTCACTCTGTACTGTACTCCCCAGCCGCCATTTTGTGGTGGCCCCTAGCCACCATTTTGTGGTGGCCCCTAGCCTCCATGCCTCTCATGTGGAGGGGAGGCCCAGGGCAGCACAGAGCCTGGGGGTCTCTGCACCGAGGCCTCACTGAGCCGCAGATCGCCCTGGGAGGGTAACAGGTGGCTGGAAGCCTTAATAAAAGAGTGTTAGCCCCTCCTTTTTAGCCTGCCTGATCTACAGGCCATCAGGGGCCATTTTACATCTTCCCCCGGGGTCCCTTCTCATTGGCACAGCTTGGGCCTCTGCTGACCTCTGCAGGGGGGTGCAGGCAGGGCCTCTCACAGCCACAGGGCAAAGGTTTCATCCTTGGGGGAATGAATGCCACCTGTGAGAGGAGCCTTTCCCCACTAGCACTGGGGAAAAAAGGACAGTGCTTTTCACAGCACGCAGCTAGAAAGCCCGCGTAACTCAATCGTGGTTTTCCCCTGTGCTGTGTGTATCATTGTTTTTCCTAATCAGGAGAGGATGGGCCATCTGAACACGCCTCAGAGCATTTAACTTTTGAATTATAATATGTTGTCTCATTTTGCACGTGCAAGCTTTGGAAAAAAATGTTAAGCTCTGGGTATGGATGCTGCCACAGCATCTGTCTGTGTGTGGGAGCCCTAATGGGTGGGGCGCCCCCA
>NW_010136333.1:33159-34881 GCF_000699245.1 Pterocles gutturalis | reverse complement strand
GGGGGGGGGGGCGGGCGGTGATTTGCCCGTCTTAAAGATGGAAGAGAAAAATTGGCTTAACTTACTTTAATCACGATCTTATTAAGAAACTTACCTTAATCATCATCTTAAGAAAATTATTAACCCTTGTCAGTGCTTGCTCTTACGAAATAAACCCTCTGGGGTATGGGCAAGCTGCAGTTAGAGATTGCAGTGCAATGCAGGGTTACCTGGGTCAGGCTGCAAAATGTCTTTTGGGTAGAAAGCACCCTTATATCACATTGCGAGAACTAACAGGCCTAGGTCATAACATTAAGCACCATGACCACGCTAAGGGCCTGTATATCCTGCAGCCTGAAAGCATAGACACAGTCAGATTTGTCTTTCTTCTGCTTAGCTTGGTTAGCAACATGCGCGCAGCCCACAGGAGGTCAAGCCAAAGCAAAGTATCCCACCTCTTAGCCACACATGGGCTGCTTCTAGGTTACAGGCTCACAGATGAATCAACTATAGTCAGACTTCTCCTAATGTAGTGTTTGCAAGCCTTCAGTGTACATACTTCCCATCTAATTGGGACAGTGATCATATGGTGTGTCCTCTGCTAAGAACAGCCACAGCTCCTCCAGGTGCATGCATTACAGGGGGTGGGCCCGATCCTGGTAGCCAGCACCAGCTGCATTGTGTTTTGTTGCATTTAGGAAGTAGACTCCTTTTCAGAAGAGAACTTAAGCTCACACTTCAGGTTCCTTGAAATAATATATTATTTCAAGAGCCAGATCTTCAGTGTGTGTAGACCATCATAGCTCTATCCATTTCATAGGGATCCAGCTCCTGATGGTTTGACTCAAGCTCTGAAAATGCTGGCAGTCTTGTTCTCCCAACACATCAGTACCCTGCTTCTGAGAGGTGCCTGTGGTTCACACGTACGTGTATAAATGTGTATTTTTAACATTCCCCAACTGTGCTAAAACCAAAGCATGCTAGTCACGCATTTGCGCTGAGACATTGCACGTCGTGTGTGTTAAGCTCCCAGATGCATGAATCCGTGCACGCTGCTGTGATTTAGCTGTCTGGCACTCTGACTTTGGGGAAACATGAAATCGCTATGTAGAATTGTGCTTCTCTCTTGCACATGAGCACTTTTACCTCCTGCGTCCCCTCTGAGGGCACACAGTCATGCATGCTGCCCATCAGTCAAGCAGCAGGGAGGGCTTGGTGCCCATGTGTGTGTTTTGAGAGCTCCTGGATGTGCAGCTCTGCCATGCTCAGTAGCAAATTTATTTCGCATGAAGAGAGTGCTATGAGCAGAAAGCAGTTAAGTCTGCATAGGACACTGGCATGAAGCTCCTGAAATGGTGCCGAGGTGTGTCTATATCTGTTAATAAAGCAAGGCCAAAGTGTGGGCAGGATCACTGGCCTCTGGTCTCGTTCAGCTTCGTTTCTCCTTCTCCCATCCCAGGGGTTCCACACCCTTATGTACCTGTGTCCCTTCATGTTGCGCCCCTGGAAACATGAGCAGTACTCTCAACTTAATGCAGTAACAGCATCCCAAAGGGCCAGGGTGGCCGTTGTGTTATTTCCCACAATCTGTGGGAAGAAAACACACCAAAGTATCTGAGGGCTGTAAAAACATACAACGTCTTGGGGCCAATGGGACATGAGCTGGACCTGGAGAAGATGCGTGGCCAAAAGAGTGAACCTGCCTATTTCATGTAGCAGTGTGGATGTCACCAAACTATCCTA
>NW_010136333.1:14151-33128 GCF_000699245.1 Pterocles gutturalis | reverse complement strand
AAACTCTCCTCCTTGGGCCCGTCTGCCCCAGCCACAGTTTTGTTCCATAATCAATGCCAGGGTAATTTTTATCCTTTTTAAAGTTTTTTTTTTTATTTCTTATAAAGGGCAAATATAACCCTTTCTGGTGTTGTATTATGTATTGGCTTTAAAATGTTTGCTTTCTTCTGTACCTGAAAGTATTTGTATGCTTGCTAGGAATTAACTACGTGATTCATTTAGCAATGTTGTCTGCAGTGGCAGCACAGTTTTGCTGTTTACAGTTATTAAAATGAAGCATTGCCAACACCATTAGATGCAGAGGGTCTGAACTGCATAGTACTTATACAGGGGCTTTAATTTTAAGGCTTTTCCACTCTTCATGTGAACCAATTCGGGTTTTTTTAACACTACACACACTTTTTTTTTTAAAAAAAGGTTGCCTTTTTTTTTCTGTGGGGAGTGAATTTTATAGCTGGAGAGCCACCAGTCTTGAGGCTATCTCTTCAGATTAAATGTTCTTTGATAATAGCTGTGCTATTTCTGAACATGATCCCTGAGCTATTGCATTTCTTATACCTGGAGGTGCACCCCTTCCTGGTGCCCGGGTTGAACCATCCCGCTTGCTTGCCCTGCTGTGCACTGATGGTCCCCAGTGTTTGGGGTGAACTGTCCCAGGTCCCTGAGGTGGGGTGGCTATGTCCATGCAGGGGCCTGCCTGTGGTAACTCGTCCTCTCCCTGAGGGTAGACTAAAGTGGGAAAACTGTTGGGCTGAGGAGGTTAAACTGCTCGAGGCTGAGCAAAGCAGCGAGCCCCCTTGACAGGACACTCGTCCCATTGATGTTGCACACCCTGGAGAGGCTGGGGTGCATCAGCACTGAAGGACAGATGCTGTACCTGACATCCCATTGATGAAGCATTCCTAATTTGTAGGTATCCAAAGACAAGTGAGATGAATCCTGCCCTAGGGGACTGTTTCCGAAAACTCAGCATCCTTGTTTGTGCAGCATTTTTTGAATGGCTATAGACCAGAAGACTAGAGACAGGTCTAGCTTAATTCAACAGCAGCCCACGTCATCTATGCAGTGCTTTAATCTATTCCCTGTGTGTACAATCTGAGATCTTTTGAAACAAAGAATGCTGCTTCTGAAGCAATTGCTTTCAAAAGCCGCCATTAAAAATTCACTGCTAATTGCACGTAATTAACAGAGATTGGAGGAAAAGGTGCAAGATCCACTGGAATCACTAGCGGTCTGTTGTGCTCTTGAATCTGTCTGTCATTTTAAGATCAAATGTGTAACTGTCTTTGAAGTGAACTCATTGAGAAGGTACTATAGGTAGAACTATTAACAAAGTGAGGTTTATTTTTTTGGTTTGAGATTTTTACAGCTCAGCAAGTAAACAACTGAAATTTGCTATTGCTGTTTGATCTATTGATTGCAGTTTTCAGCCCTTACAATTAGGTGACTGAAAGCAGTAAGGTCAGGGCAGATTTCTACCCACAGCAATTATGAAGATAGCGTAGAGGTACATAATTGGTGTGGAAGATAATTCTACTACATGCAATAAACAATATATACTACATATATTTTATAAGCATTAGACACCTGCATTTGTAGGGGGGGTGTATTTGTGGTTTCTAGGTAGGTATATCCTTGTTTATGTAGACAGATATCTGCATACACAATCAGATTCACACTCAGAGTTTCAGTACCTCAGTACTTTTCACCTTTTAAAAACTGTTATGTGTGACACATCCTCTAGGATGGAGCTTGACAGTAATAATTCTGTGGTTGGCTTGATGGTGCTTGATAAAACTATGAGAATGGAGGAGAGTAAGGTGCTTAGGCAATGCTTAAGTTAATCTCATGTGTTCCCAGCAAGCCGAGCAGCATGCTAAGGAGCTATTCCTGAAAGAGGAAGGAAAAGATGCAGTTCAAGATGGGAAACGTCCTGCTGTCTCTTCTTTTCTGGTACAAAGGTATGCACTTTGCCTCCTGAGAGGCACTTTCAGATGTCCCTCTTTGTATTTCTTGTTTCATCCATGGTTCTTTCTTCTGCCAGGGGCTGTGGGGTACAGAACAAGCTTTTCTCTACGTTCTCATGGAAGCATAATAATTCCGGGAAAGGCAAAATTGTGGAGGAGATGTGTAATTTATGTACATGAGTGAACAGCATTCTTACAGCTCTATGAATATTCAGTAGTAAAACTCTGTTTCACGAAGTAATTGCAGTGTAAAAAAATTGCCATGTAATTTGTCAAAATATGAATTTGCAAAGAAAATTGTAGTGCAGCTGAGCCAGTGAGTAAATAATAATGCTGATTTGAAAAATGAGGTACAGTATAACATGAAAGACTGGTCCTTCATTAATCAAAACTCTTGATTAATCAAAACCTGATAATTTTCTCTAGTAGCAAGACATTGCTGATGGAGATCTGCCTTTTTAAAAAGACCCTTTCAGGTATTTTGGCCTGAAAATGACTTCCAAAGGCACTTTAAGAACAAAAAGCAAACATAAGTCAAGAAAATGGAAAAATAATTTATCAATTTTGAAGGTTTCTAAATTTTGAAGCTTTCTCAAATTTATTTTTCAGAATAAGTAGCAATGATAGCAGGTAAGCCGGAGCTGGAAGAAGCCAGAAAATTCAGGATCATGGTCTCCTTCCATTTTAATTAACCCAGCTGTGGAACGAGGAGATAATATTCTGGGTTGTGTTTGAACTTCTGGCTTCATCGAAGCCAATGGCAAAGCTGCTATTATCTTAAACAAGGCTGAGTTTGCTCTTGCTAAGTGCTGGGCGGCATCTCTCAACATTAATGTGTGACTAGAGTATGATCTGTCATAGTGTGAGGCAAATTTATCAGACAATTCAGCATTTCCCCCATGGATGTTGAATTTGCAGTGTTTTGCTTTGTCTAGTTTTTTCTTTCCTTCTCTGTTTCCATTTAATATTTCGGTCTATGAAATTTCATAGATAGGAAAGTGTTCCTCAAGTAGCCATGCCTTAATTTCATCCTGGTATGCTTGGCTGTACCCTGCTCTGTCTAATTAATAGGTCTTCCTTTTAATCTTCCAGCAAATATTTGTGCGTTCTCCTCATAGGTTATCTCTTTGCTCTCCTTTGTTTCATGGGGGAAGGTTACTGGTGCTTGAGCTTCTTGGAAGGCTGTTTCTACCCAGACTCCAGCATTTTTTTCCCAATGGGTGGCATAACTGCAATTAGTCCTTGGAATGAGTTCATACCTTGCTCTGAATCCCAGACACAGCTTGCTTTTAATAGACACCCACACATCAGGATATTTTTGGAGAGCCTGCAGTGAAAAATTTCTTGCAGGATCACTTTCAAAGCATCATTCCTTCAGTATTTAATTCATTTTCCTATTTTACTGGTTTTCTTAATTTACTGTTTTTCTCTGCTTTGTGGTCCAAATGTCCTCTTCTGTTTGAAGATAAAGCAGAGACCCTTTGCCCAGGTCCCCCTCACACTCCTGCCTCTCCCACCACGGGGAAGGTGCTGCCAGGTCAGTCCTCCGAGCCACGTGCACTGATGCCATGATAAGCTCTTTAGCTTATTTTCTCCGACAGACCAAGTGGCTTAGAGGAGCACCCCCAGCCCCCGTGCGTTGGCTGGACTCGTTTTTACCGGGAACCCCGCCCCCGCCGCAGCAGCAGCAGCATATGGTGCAGCAGGCAGCCTCCTGTGACAAGAGCCACAGCAGCTGCTGGGCCCCCTCCATATGGTGAGGGGGAGCACCCCGAGCCCCGGATTGACATGAATATGCTTTTAGCACATTGAATATGACATGCCTGTGCCACATTACTCTGTCTGTGCTCGCTACACATCGGGGAATAAAACATCTCAGCAGTTTAAAAGGAGTGGATTTCTTTTTTCCTCACGGTGTTTTTTGCAGCTTTGAAAAAAAACAACAAACAATCAAAGGCCCAAACCCACCTTTGGATCACAGTAAATAACAACTTTAGTGCTGCCCTTTGGCATAATGGATACATCTAATGAAATTACTATGCAGGCAATGTTCTGCATAGCTCTAAGCAGGAAGGAGCAAACATGTCAATAAGATAAGAAATGGCCAAAAATTTTCAAAGGAACACTTTGGAAAAAAAAGATAATTATACATCTCTTAGGAAGAAAAGGGGAAAATGTTGATTTTTTTTTTTCAAATTATTTACATTTTTTCAAATATTTTCACAACATAAAAAAAATTATAGAAACATTTTGGAGACAACAGGCATAAACCAGAAATTAATATTAATTAAATAGGTGTAATTGTCATTATTTAAATGTTTTTTATCACTTTCAGGTAAATTACAGTAAATATTAAATGAGACACAATACATATTGAATAAAAATGGAAACCAAATAAAATAATTCAAATAAAATGAAATGGGAATGAAAACAATAAAACCACAAAAAAATCCCCTCAAATGAATGAGGAAAACAGCAGCTGTGTTAAAGCACAAGAGAGGAGCTTAATATGAAGCATGAGCCCTTCTCCCCTCTGCAGGCTGATGCTGGTGCTGGTTGTTTTGCCTTCAGTCTCTGGCTCGACCGTGCCTGTCAGTGATCAGCAGAGATGAATCCTCGCAGGCTGATGTGTGCCAGGGTGGTGCTGCCCTCCTAGGGGGTGCCAGGGCCAGAATATAATTTCCAGGGGAAACAGGCTGAGCATTGGTGGTGAGAGCCCTTGAATGAGCACCCTGCTTTCATCAGGCCAGCCTGGCTCCCAAAATCTTCTGGTGGACACAGATCTGCATACGCCCTGGGGGTCTCTGCTTGACATATAGCTCCCAAGGACCATTTAAAGCCTGCACATTTTTGAAATAAAGGGACTGTTTGCATGACCTGGTCCCTTAGCATGGTCATGGAAAAAGCCCTGAGGGAAAAACAACAAAAGCAACCACAAAGCGACAGGGCAAAGGGGACTACACCTGCCGAGGGGAGCTGGGGACGGGCCACAGCTGCAGCAGGGGTCCCTGGGGCCATTGCCAGTGGCACAGGGGCAAGGAGAGATGGGGGAAATGCCACATGCAGTGGTGGCCTGGGACACGGCAGCTTCCCCAAATGCACCTTGTTACCGAGGCTGATGCAGCCTGCTGTGAGTCACCTCGCTCGCCTGGCACGATTTCCAGGGCTGGGTTGTAAAAATAGCATAGGTTAATAACATAGCAACCCACAAACCAGCACCCAATGGGCACAGAGGTTCTGCATTGCTTTTTTCAGTGTCTTGACCCTCTGTGTTGCTCACACACCTGCTTACCTAACTCTGCTTCCTGATGCTCTCTAATGTGGCGCTCAAGGAAAACAGGGACTTCCAATGGTGTGCCTTTCAGAAAACGTGATAAACCCGGTGCCATTCATTCCAGTCACCTCTTTCATTTCTGTGAGAGCTTTTCTGGGCTTCCAGTCACATTTTTCTGGTTTTTAAACTGTTTTCCTTTCCCCTGCCCCATGGCCCACATGTGCAGAAGGGAAGCAGGAGCCACCACACTGGGGAAGCGCTGCCTCATAGAGGGAGTGCTCTCCACCAGGACAAGTGGAGAGAAGATAATTTTGCTCGTCTCTCTGAGCTCTGTTAAACTGAGATGTTGCTTGTAGAGATGAGAAGCAAAATTAACTATATTCCAGCTGAAGCTTCTGCGCCGCCTAAATTGTAAAGTCAGTAAACAAAGTCATTGACATTTTCTATATACTTTGCCTACAATGACCAGGTTTATATGAACTTATTCTCGAAAACTGAGTGATTGACATTTATCCTGTTATATTTTATTTGTCTTTTTTATTTTATAAAGTGCTTTCTCATGCTTGTACATCTGTCATTAATCCTGGCCACTCTAAAAAAAAAGATGGTTTGCTCTCGTGGCTCTACGGTCAGGATGTTCAATATGGTTTCTCAGAGGTGGCCTTATCAAAATGTGCTCAGCCTTTTGCAGTGTTACTTCTGCCCATACTTACCTTCCTCCTTTGTTTCTCTTGTTTAACTGTGTTCTTAATGACTGAAAATTTTCTGAGACATGCAGTTACCTGCTCCTGCCATTAAAATGCCAGAAGCTGAGCATCCTTGCTATTGTTTGCCCCTTCCTTTCCCCAGCTAGCCCAAGTTGTGGCTGCTGCTTTATCCCTCTTCCACCTTGGGAAACCCATGTCCTCTCAATCGCAGCATCCCAGGACTGTCTCTGCCAGCTCTTTTCCTTGTCCCCCAAACCTGGGACAGTCCCTGACATTTCTCTTCCTTCCATCCTGCCCAGTGGTGAGTGCCAAGCAGGGCCACCCTGAGGTCTGTGCTCCAGCCCAGCCCCATCGGGATGGGTGCTCTTGCACAAAATTGCTTGCCCAAGCCCCGGTCCCTAAATCCTGCGCTATGGGGTGGCATTTGTGCACAGCAGTGCATTAGATGCACCACGCTGCAGGGGAGGATGGAGAAACGGGAAGGGTGCATGCTGTATCTCCCTGCCTCTCACAGACACAATAATTTATTTCACTGAACTGATGGTTTGCTGAATGTCCTGAGGCACTGTGGGGGCTGTAAATAGGGCTCTTTCCTTTTTAATGTTTTGGGTTTTTTTCAGTTCTGTACTTTTAACACAACAGCCTCCAGCGGTTGTGCAGGACTTATGACTCTCTCACAAATTGCAGCAATTCGTTCTGTCTGACCTACAATTAACAATTATCTTTGTAACCTTCCTTGAAGGCAAACATGCTCACTATAAAAGCATGCTGCCCATCAAATTTTTGGACTATTGGCATCCAGCTTTCCTCTTCATTTCCTTTGTAGGACAGGGCCCATCACAGCTGTAAACACACCAATATATCAATTACTACTTTTTCTGGCCAACTGCAGGCAAGGGCATCTTTTCCTCTCCTTTCCTCTCCTGACGCCAGGGGTTATCAGGTCGCACTGCCTGGGTGGGATATTTGGCCCATCTGCAGCTGCCACTGCTGTGCCTCCCCCCAGCCAAGCCAGCCGCTCCCCTGTGCCACAGGCCTTGTCTGATGGCCGAGCTGCTTGTGGGAGCGAGGCCATAGCAGTTAACCTCTTTTTAGCTCAAAAAGGCAAAGTCGACCTTCTATTTGAGATGTTTAAGCCAGCGAGCCATGTGGTGAAGGGTGGAGGCCTGCAGCCCACCGGGGACAGCCAGAGGAGCGGCACACTGCACCCCTGCCCTGGCACTGCCTTTGCACCGCTGTGTGTCGCAGGGCTGACCCAATAACACATTGCATTGAAAAAAGGGCTTTAGTGCTTGAAATTCACACCCTTGATTGGTTTGCAGTAATGTCCCCTGCCTGACAAGCCTAAAAACCCTAAAAAATGGTCTTGTATCTCAGGAGCAGGCATCGCTGCCCAGGTGCAGCCACCCGAGCAATGCTGGGGTGGCCAGGGTAGGAGGGTTTATTCCTGGTGGTTGAGTAGGTGCTACTATATACCCACACACCTGAAAACTGTTCCTTTTTTTTTTTTTTTTTTCTGTTGTTTCACTCACAGCCATTGGGTTTCTAGCTGCATCTGTCAATGAGGTGCCAAATTCTGATCCGATCTCAAATACCTGGTCAGGGACTGAGGAGGCCTGGTAAAGGGCTCAGCATGGACCCAAAGCAGTACCAGTACATCAGCCCAGTAATTCATGTCCCCTTTCCCCGCTGCAGGCACGCGGTGCACAAGAATAGTCTTCACAATACAGTTTTCTTCATGCTGGGCAAATGTACCTGACACACATGTAAGTGAGCTGCTGGTATGCACTGGAAGAGAAAAGAGAAATATTTTATTCCTATACAAAGTATATTCATTTGCTAGTTTACCAGGTTTTCTCTGTAGCCCCTAAAGTTCCCCTACAGAGCCAAGACAGGGATTTATAAAGAGGTGTGGCCACTTTTGCTTTCACATGTGTGTGGCTCCACTTATTTGTCAGGTCATTGCCAGGCAAAAGTGCATTTAACTGCCAGGAGGAAAACATGAAACATCTTGCAAAAGGTTTTCCACAAAAATCAGTCTTCTGAAGGTGAGAATAAAGAGGTTAAGAAACACGTAGTGAGCACACATCTGTAAATGAAACTTGAATGCCTGCAGACTGGAGGAGCCGAGCCTGCAGCCCACTGAGTTCAGACCTGGTTGCTGGGGATCCATGGTGAACTGCGCAGGCCAGGGAGCCAGGCTCCCAAATCCCAGGGTAATGAAGCTGGTCCTTGCAGCCAGTGCTCCCAGAGCAGAGCACCTGTCCTGCCAGTAAAGACCACCATGGCATGGGCTGGAGGGGCAGGAGAGGCTCCTGCCAGCCCAGCTCCCATGGCCCCAGTGCCAGTGCAGCTCCAGCATCAGCATCAAACAGAGCATTGAGCAGGCAGGAGACGCACTGCATTGCTTTTATCGGCAAAGGCAGTACAATTTTGGTAGTTGATAATGTCTTGGTGTCATATTGATCTGATGACAGGCAGCATTAACTTAAACCACCCTCACGCCATGTGGCACGGCACAGAGATAGCAATGCACTGCGTGGCCTCAGGCTTCCACCTCTGCCTTGGATTTCTCGTTGCACAATGGAGTCATTGGGCTTGGCTGGATAACATTGGTGCTGGGAAAGGTGGCGTGCGGGGTTGTGCATGCCCCCAGCCTACGCTTTCCAAGATGCCAGGTCCAGAGATCCGCACCCGCGTTTTTCTGCTGAGCTTCGTGGGGTCTGGGTGCGCTCCTGCCCCTCTCTTGGGCCTAAAAAAAAAGCCACATCTTTTTATTATAGACCAATGCTTACTTCTTCTGTTAGGGCTGATGCCTTGGATTAATGCAGTAAGTTCCCAATGCCAGAAATGCTGCTCTGGGACACTGAAACAAAGGAGACCATCTCTGTGTTAAAAAAAGTTAGTTGTGTTTTGGTTTAGTTTTGTTTTGTTTTGTTTTGTTATGTTTTTACATTTCTTTATCATTTTGTTCTTTTCAGGGGTCTTTCTTTCAGACTTTTGGTACACTGAGGCTCCATGTCACACCCAAGGAGCAGTTGCACTTCAGTAATAAACAGAGCTTTGTATATTGTTTATATTTCAGCTGATTGTAATTGCACAGTGTTTGTGAGTCTTTTGAGATGAAACTTGCTATAGAAATGCGAGATGTAAATTCCCAGCATTAGTGGGAGCTTCCTAGGCTCAGCAAAGTGACAGTGTATGAATGAATAAATCATAACTAGATTTCAGTGAATAATTCAGTCTAATTCATTTGGTGAAAAGATCCTCTCTTCCTATTCACAAAACCTCTGTTTGGAGATTGCGGGTTTCCTCACAGCTCCTGTATGCAAGTTTTTACTTGCTCAATAGCTTGGTCTTTAGGGGCTTGCAGATTCTTGGCTGGTATTGAAAACATCATGATGTTTGACATTTGACTTGTGTTGATGAGTTATCAACAGTCATGGGACTATTTTTAAAAAATTATTTTGTTTTCATAGTTGTCTGGGAGCTATTCTGCGAGTCCAAATGCTATTACCATAGTCTGCTTTGGACTTCACTGGGAAGCGGGAGAGCCCTTTCAGCAAGGAAACGGCTCATTAAAAAAGCCATTACTCAGTGACAGTCAGGAGATAAAACAGGTCAGATGTTATAAAAATAGTGGCTCTTCCTCTGTGGCCACAGCAACTGGTTTTATCTAAGAAAAAAAAAATATTGTATGTGAGGTGGATTGGGAAGACCTATTTACATTTCATTTTCCTCCATCTTGTCCAAAGGGAGTGATCTCAGGCCAGGTACCTCACAGAGTGTCCCATCTCCTCTGAAGGCACCGAGGATTTGCGGTGACACCAGGCTGGGATTTCACTCTTGGGGTTCATCAGCTCACATGTTTTAAGGGCAAAATGGGAAGGGGAAACTGTGGAGCAGGAAGACAGCAAAAAGGGATAAGGGTGAAATTAGCTGTTAGCTGGCAATCAGCTTGGGGAAAAGCAGTAGATTCGTCAGTCCTTCCTTAATTTATTTGTCCCCAGCTCAGGAGTAAATGTTCATTGCATTTCCTGATCTTTGCTTGCAGCATCTTTGTTTCTGATCTCTCTCTCTCTCTCTTCTTCCCTCCATGCCTGCACCCCCAGCTGCGCTGGCCCTCTCCCCAGGAGAGGTAAGTCTCTCTGGCTGGTTTGGCTGCTGGGTAAATAAATGCTGGGGGCCTGACACTGCCCACCTCTGGTGCCACGAGGCAGAAGGGACGGCACCTGGGCATGTGCTCTGACCTCTGAAGGCAAGGGGCAGTCATCCCACGTTTCATGCGGGGCTGGCACAAAAAAAGGAGCTCAGAGAAGGTGCAGTGCGAGGGTTGGTATAAGCTTCAAGACTCGGATTTAGCCTTGTATCACAATTGTTGATGACTCTGTTGATTTTTTATTGATTTTTTTACCTTCCCTTTAGGATGAGAGACTGGAGCTGTGGCACAGCAAGGCTTGCAAATGTGATTGCCAAGGGAGTCCTAATGTGGTGTGGTCCAGTAGGACTAACAGCTTAGAGTGCATGCCAGGTAACGGACTAGTGTGCTTTTAGCCATGTTTGTCTGGTGATCTGCAGCAGCTTCCCCATGTCGCACATTACAGTGGTACTTGTTCCAAACCCAGCTGCCAGTGGGGAGCTGCACCGGTGGGAGGTGTGGGGTGACCCTGTGCCATCGGGCAGAGGGACAGCAGCAGCTGAGGCTGTGCCTGGGCCTGAGGAGGTCAACCAAGGTGGCCCAGGCTGGCTGGGGCTGGTGGGCACTTGCTTGGCCTGTTCCTACAGCCCCTGGTGCTGGTGCTACCAGAAACTGCCTGGGGCAGCTACCACCGTGTGCAGGATTTGCTGTAGGAAACCTTTTGTACCATTTAGGCTGGTTCTCCCTTGCGGCAGTTTAGCCTGTGACATTTCTTCCTCTCCCCAGCTGTCAGGGAGAACAGTTTATTCTTTCTTTGCAACTTATTTTTAAACACTGAAAGACCAGAGTCATGTTTCCTTTGAGTTTTCTCTGGGCTGCCCCTGCCCAGCTCCTTCAGCCATTTCTTACAGATCATGTTTTTTAAGTTTCTGATCAAGCTCTTTCCTTATTATTCTCTGCAACTGTCAAATTTTCCATGATATGTTACCCGAGCAAGGCTTCATCAGTGCCCAGATGATCCTCAGGTTTAGCTTGTTTGTCCCACAGAAGCTGCACTCTTGTTCAGGCCTCTGTCAATGCAGATGTTCAGAGGTGTTCACCCCCTCTGAGGCTGAGTACAAAAGTGGTACCTGCCTCATGCCCACTAGCAACCACCTCTTCCCAGCTCCTGCAACAGGCAATGCCACAACTTGAGGTGTGTTTTGCTGCCCCCAGGTTCCCCAGGGGAGGTACACGGGGGGAATGGTCACCCCAGTGCTCAGTGTTTGGCATGGCTGCCCTGAAGGAGGAGGAGATTAAATGAGTTACCCTGGAAGAGCTCTGAGTGGAAGCCACAACGGGCTAGACAGCAAACAAAAATATGTATTGACAAGAAGGTATGACACCATTGGCAGAGCTTGCAGGCATACACAAACAGAAGTGAGAGGGGAAGAACCCCAGGCATTTCTATCCCATGCTTGTGTTGGACCTGAAAGTTTCCCTCCTGTGGCATGAGGCAGCTGACAAGTGCAGAGGCTTTGCAGCCATCCTTGCCAGGCCATCTGCTTCTTCTGAGCTCTCCCTCCATGCACTCTGCTCTGTGGAGGCCATGTCCACCTGGGGCTTGCCCAGATTGAGCATTGCCCACAGGCTTCTTCCCTGCCCAGAGAAACTACAAGGAGAGAATTCATCCACTGTGCATGGGTGGTGTCTTGCCCCCGGGCAGAGCAGCCCCAGACATCCCCAGTAAAGGGTCATGGCTTCTCAGGCTCTGTCCTTCCAATTTCTGCAGCCGCTTATCTCCACAGGGCTGCCTGCTAGGGCAGCTATGAAGAGGAAGAAGGCATATGCTGGAGACAAGGCCCTGTGATGCACAAGAATCACTTTATATCTCTTGTTGTGAGGCCTTCCTCCAGTCTGTTATGAAACAAACCCATGTGCACTACCCCAATCATGAGACTGAGCTGGCATGGCCCTGCCTGAGCTCACTGCTCCCTTCCAAAGGGCTGGCCACCACAACTCTTTTTTTTGTCACAGCATCATAATGAAGCCCACCTGTGATGGGCAGGTCCCTGCAGTATTTGCATCCTTGTCTGAGTCTGTCTCCATTCAGAAGGTGCCCCCTTGCACCTGCACATCCTCCACTTGTAACTGTATCCCCTTGCATGGAGCTGCAGTAAAGCATACTTTGGACAAATGGCGATTACTGGACACCCCAGGTCACCACGTCGGATCCCCCTGCTTCCTGCAGCTCTGGCGTCATGTGCAAGGAACAGCATCAGCATGCTCACACACACCGCTGAGCCTTATGGTAATCCTGAATCGCAGCTGGCCCAGCAGAAATCCCTGAAGTCCTTCTCCCGGTGGCTCCCTACCTGCACCGACACCTGCCATGCCAGCCTGGTTCTGCTGCATATTTTCTTGTGCTTTAACCTTAACTGTGTACAACTGTCCATCCGAAGCCTTGCTACAGCCTGGTACCACCTTGCTGTTGCTTGCACCAAGGAATCACAGAATTACAGCATGGTTTGGGTTGGAAGGGATCTTTGAAGATCATCTAGACCAACTCCCCTGCCATGGGCAAGGACATCATTCACTACATCAGGTTGCTCAAAGCCCTCTTCAACCCGACTCCCAATGATGGGGCATCTACAACTTCTCTGGGCAACCTGTTCCAGTGGCTCACCATTCTTAATCCTAAAAAAAATTCTTCCTTATGCCCAACCTAAACCTACCCTCTTTCAGTTTAAAACTGTTGCCCCTTGAATGGGAAGGATAGGAGACACAGCAAGTTCAGTTGATCCATCTATGGCTGAGGGACACGTGTATGAGAGGAGTGGCTCTAGGTTTCCTGGCCAGGCTAGGTGCAAGGGGTGCTCTAATGCGTTAGCATTATGTAGCTGAGTAGGGAAGGCATTTTCCTTGTCTAAGGCAGGCTGTTCTCCTCAATAATCGATGTTGTCACCGTATCTCCCAGCTGTCTCTCTCTCCAGGCAGGGGGGCTTTGCACTCTCCTCACCCAGCCCAGCCCAGCCATGGTGGTGTGGCCCAGTGTCCCCACTTCCTGGGGACAGTTTGCAGAGCAGTCATGCTGAGGTGTTGCAGAGTTGTTGCTGGTATGGCTGGAGGCGAGCAGCTGGCCTTGCAACCGCTGCATGAGTTTTCTCCAGGTTGGCGATAATGGCGTTAAATGGCTTAGCTGGTTTGGCCGGGTGGGCATCAGGCATCTGTTTTGTGGGTCCTTGTGCATGGCGCAGCCAGACACACCAGAAGGTCACCTGCTAATTGCATTATGGTTGTATGGCCTGCGGATTAGTGTTGCTAAAAGTAAAGTTACGTGGTGTTCGAGATAAGCCTGACAAGTAGTAAACATGCGGGGCCACGCCCAGCCTGGCCTCCCTCTTGTACAGGGGAGCAGTGGAAAAGCACAATGTTTCCGTGCCTGGAGGAGAGCAGGACGGCAGCTATGTGTTTTCATGGGGAAAAACATGTTAATAAGGTACTGACTGGGCACGGTATGTTAATGAGATATTGATGCATCGACCTAGTGGAGCTTGCTAATGAGACATCGACCACACCATCACAGTGGTGGGGTGTTGCACCGGGGAGGCCGTGGTCACGCCGGGCCCTGGGCACCTGCTGATGCTCCCCACGTGTTGGTCATTTTTAACATGAGGCATCAGGCTGGTCAGTCAGGCATGGCTAAGGGGAGGAAATGTCCTACCCGTGAGTGAAGCTGTGTAGAGCTTTGCTTGCTCTTTTATTGCTGAAACCCATGAAACAAACTACACTGAACTGGAAAGCGTGAGAGAATTTGCCCTTGGGGGCACCACACCTGCTCCACAGGCTGCAAAATTAGAAAATACTGCCCATGATACAGATGTGTGCCCAGGCAATTCCCATGTGACACTTGTCGCACCTTCTTTATGTGCATCTAGATACATAGTGATAACCTGCTTGTATAAAAAAATGTTCATAACAAAAAACCCCAATTAGGTCCAAGGAGCACGCAGGCACTCCGCATGGTGCTGTCACCAAAGGCTGGTACTTTGCTCTTGTCACCAAAGGTTTTCATAAGGCAAGACTGTCTCCAGATACAAAGAACAATAGTCCCCATAACAGAAAATGCAGAAGATCTGAGGGTGCTTGTGGAGAGATGATCAGAGTAGGCTCAGCAATTTTGCCATGCAGCATAGCCATAAATCAAGACAGTGAATGCAGGAGCAGAAGGAGATAAAGCCCAGCAAGAAAAGCCATGCCAGGCATTTCTCAAGGACCAGGCAGAGGCGGGCAGCCTGGAGGCTGGATCCAGGTTGATGGATCCAGCCTGGATGTGCTTGCATGTGCTTGCAAGAAGGCGATTCAGACTGCAACATCTGAATAAAACCTTCCCCCCAAAGTGCTGCAAGGCAGCACAGGTTTAGTAAGTTTGAGAGAGAGAGAAAAGTTAGAAATTCACACAAGAGAAGAGTTAGAAATAATGACCCATGGTCCCTGGGCAGCAAATACTGCAGGGGCTGTGGTCTGGGTTTAAGAGCATCATCAGCATCCTGGGCAGGGAGGACAGGGAGCAGCGAAACCACAGGGGGTGTTGACAACAAATGTGCAAACACACCCAGGAAACAAAGCCACTTGTGTTCCTTAATGTATTTTTCCCCTTGTTCTGCAGAGTGCCCCTACCACAAGCCCCTGGGCTTCGAGTCTGGTGCTGTTACCCCCGACCAGATAAGCTGCTCCAACCCTGAGCAGTACACGGGCTGGTACTCCTCCTGGACGGCCAACAAGGCTCGCCTCAATGGCCAAGGCTTTGGGTAAGTCCAAAAATGCCTCCCCAAGGGGTTCTATGGGAGGGCAGATGTGGGGGTCTGGGGACCCCTGGCAGTGTCGGGGGCAGGAAGGGCCCCCTGGGAGGGCAGCAGCAGAGGACATAGCAGGGTCAGTGGTGTCCCCCCAGGTGTGCGTGGCTCTCCAAGTACCAGGACAATGGGCAGTGGCTGCAGATCGACCTGAAGGAGGTGAAGGTGATCTCGGGGATCCTCACACAAGGGCGCTGCGATGCCGACGAGTGGATGACCAAGTACAGTGTGCAGTACCGCACGGATGAAAACCTCAACTGGGTTTACTACAAGGACCAGACTGGGAACAACCGGGTAAGTGGACTTCGCAATTTGGCCATTGGTGGAGGGGTGGCATGTTTGGTGGCATCAGGTCTTGGTGGAGAGGTGCCCCAAGAGGGGGTTCCTGTGGGAACAGCAGAGTGAATGGGGGCCAGCGTTCACCCCACGTGTGGGGGCAGCACAGAGGGGACATCACCCCTGTGGTGTGAGCAAGTGCCACGCTGACCAGCCGCAGAGGGAAAAAATACATTTTTTGTGTTTTCTAAGAATGATAGTGAAGTCCAGATTAAGCTCGGAGGCATTAGCTGGCATCGCAGGTGAGGCAGCACCTCCATGATAAAACCCCTTTCTCGGCTCTGGCCACACAACCCCAGCCATGCCTGGGCACTGCAAATAGGGGCTTCTTCTTTTGTCATAAGTCCAGGTCTAGAGCACTGTGATGATGCAGAAAACCCCCTGAGACAAAAGCTGCAACTAGTTAAGTCACAGCCCACTGAACCGTTCTCACATTGCACTTCTTAGTGGTTGGTTTGAAGTGAAAAATTGCTCTGGGGAGACCCTGCAGTGGTGCCAGTGGTCCCTGTGCCGCCCAGCTGGGTTGGGGGATGCCACAGTTGCTGCCTCGCAGGTGTCCTCAGTTTCCATCTGGGGGGATGGCCCTGTCCCAGCACAGGAGGCTCTGGTGGCTTTGCTGAAGCACCTGCAGCCCTGTGGAGATGCTGAGCTTTCCTCGAAAACCAGGTCATGGCAGCAGGTGATTGGGCAGCACGGCCAAGAAGTTCATGGCACAGCTCATGAACTGCAGACAGCCAAGGTCAAGCACCCTCACTCCAAACATGCAGTGCCCTTCTGTGGGAAGGCAAATGAGAGAGAATGGGACAAGATTAACTCCAGCCTAACCAGAAAAAGTGCAGGAACAATGGGGGAAAGTGACTTACTCAGAAAACCAAGTGTGATAAAAGTTGTCTGTGTCTGGCTATTTTTAAAGTATTTTATTTTGGGGGTGGAGGAGAGGGAGCCTCCTCCTCTTCAGCTCTACGCAGGCACCCCAAATTCATGGGGCAGGATTTCCAGACCCCTAACCACCTGCCCACACCTCTCTCCCCAGGTTTTCTATGGCTTTTTTTTCTTCCTCGGTGCAGAACCTGCTGCGGCCACCTATTGTGGCCCGCTACATCCGCCTCATCCCGCTGGGCTGGCATGTGCGCATTGCCATCCGCATGGAGCTCCTTGAGTGCCTGGGCAAGTGCGGCTGAGTGCAGTCTCCTGGGGTAGACATGTAGGCGTCCACCTGTGCAGTCACCCCACCTCACCACTGACGCTGGTGGTGACCACAGTCCTGCGATGTAAATGCCCAGCCTGCAAAGGGAAGGGCTGTCTTGAATAAAACATTGTTTCACACCACGCCTGGTGATAAAGTTAAACCCTGCTGTGAAGATGTTGGGTGTTGATGGGGCACACCTGAGGGAGGGCAGGAGGGTTCATTGCTGTGGCTTTGATCCTGTGATATGTGGTGCTTCTGGCCCTGGGTGTTGGGTTGGGGAAACCATCATCACAGTGTGTGGTGGAGGCCAAGATAAATACAGATGGAGTCCAAAGGTGGGGCTTGGACTCCCTCAGGGAGGGCAGGTCTGCGAGTGATTATTTGTCCTCGAGCCTGGGCCCCTCCCACTGCCCCATGGAGGACTCTCACGCCAGGGCAGACATCTCACTCTGCTTTTTCTCATGCTCCTTCTGCCAGTCTCCGCCATCCCTGAGATAGGGTCAGGCCAGATCTGGCCAGTCCCTAGTATGACAAGCCCTGCCTCTATCTCACACTCCCAATCACCTCCTGTCCCTTTGTATCAGGTCTCCTCTAGCCTGAGCTGCTGTGGCCATTTTTGGCCCAGCCATTAGTCCCTTGTGCACTGGGTGGCCAAACCCCCTCTGTATCCTCTCTGGTTTTTCACTGGCACATCCTGGGGAGCCCAGGGCACTTCGCTTCCCTTGGGTGTTTGGGCACAGGTGCAGAGACTCACTCTCATTAGCTACCTTGATCTCCACGGCCGAATGCCTGATGGGTGCTCAGTGCCTGAGGAATCTGGGGCGCGCGGAGGCTCTGATGACACACCCGTCTCCCTGGGGCAACCGCCCGGGTGCTATGCCTCATGTCCCTGCCTCTTCCAGGGAGATGATGCCCAACACGCCCCAGATGGGAAATGTGGCCCCTGCAGCTCCCACGTGGAAGGGTTGTGGGGGGCTCTGGGGTGGCAGCTGCTGTTTGGCTTGTCACACGTCTGTGGCAGAAACCTGGCAGGCACCAAAGGCCTTTTCCCTATTTTTTAACAGTCCATGTATCCATCTCAAAGTGTTGTGGCATTGGCACCTGAACTGTCTCAGCAGAGGGAGAAAAGGCATGAAGACAACGGCACGAAGCAGGCTCGTCTGCCCCTTGTGCCCTCTTCCTACCTCTGTGGGGAGAGAGAGGAAAGCTTGGTGTGCAAGGCAGGAGATGAGATATGGCTAAAACCAAATGAGATGTGACCAAAAACATGAGAAAAGCCTTTGGATGTTTGTGCAATTCGTCACGTTTTATTAATTCGTGAGGGCAGATGTTTCTGTCTCATTTTTTCCTGTATGAAGAGACAAATAATATCAGGAAAATACGCTGTTCTGGTGAGTCTGAAAGCTTCTGCTCCACTATACCAACAGTATGAACTCTACAGAGACGTAGAAAAGACCAATCTGCATCTGCTGAAATTATTGTTATTATGTCACCATAATTCCCCTGCTTCCCCCGACACCCCAAATGAGTTTTGCCCATCCACAAATGGGTCTAGGGACACATTTTCTTCATAAGAAAGCAGTGAATCTGCGTGGTTCTCTAATCGTTTTTAGTCCAGGCAAGTTCTGCTGAGGTCCACTGAGCTCTAGTCAAGTCCTTCATGCAGCTGAGCAATGGGACCAGCATGGGGTATCAGCCTCCCTGGAGGCACTGCACATACAATAACAGGGAGACAAGGGCTCTCCACCAGCCATCATAGCTCTTGTGTTAGTAACACCAACAGCTGAAGCATTTCCCATCCCCGGACACAGTTACCATCACATTGACACGCTCCTCTCCCTTCCCTAAAAGCAGCACAGGCAGCTCTGCTCCGTGTCCTGGTGGATGGTCACGAGGGTGGGGGAGGAGGCTTGGTGCTGCTGTTTTGTTGCATGGCTGAGGGGTGCTGGGGTGGGGCTGGAGCGGTGAAAGGATGGACTGGGCACCAGCTGATGAGTATTTGTAGCATCCCAAAGGAGTTAAGCTTGGCTGTAACCACCCAAAACCTTGGCTGTGGCTGGCCTCCAAGCTCCCACGCACAGTCCAGGATTTTGCAAGTTCTCTGGTTTTGGAAATGCACCCTGCAGCAAGAGCCAAGAGTTCCTGTGTAATTTGGAAGAGTTTTCAAGCTTAATCCACAGCCTGAATGGATGGACCTCATGCCATTACACACCAAGGCACCACACTAAATTAGATATCTTCACATGACTGATCTGAGATATAGGATATAACAAAACCTTGGAGGGAGAAAAGACTGTCCAGGTAGAAATGACCTGTGCTATCACTCTTCCAGCCTTCCAGCTTCAAAGAAGTCACTAGACCCTTTTTCCAGATTGAAATGTCCAGTGATAAATAAGGTGGAATTAACGCATGCACCACATTTCACAGTTCATTTACTTCTTGCCTCGCCCTGTCCTTTGCCTGCAGTTCACCCCTCCAGCTTGCACAGGGAAGGGACATGCTTCTGGCTTTCATCTGCAATGTCTAAATGG